>NC_138778.1:228962541-228990041 GCF_965119305.1 Pelophylax lessonae | reverse complement strand
CCAAAAACGCTTTTTGCGATTTTTTTTTTACCAAAAATATGTAGCGAAAAAACAAATTGGCCTGAAATGTTAAAAAATTTTGATTTTTACATTTTTTTGGGGGGGAATTTCATATAAAAAATGTGAAAAATATTTTTATTTTTTCAAAATTCTCGCTCTTTTTTTGTTTATAGCGCAAAAAATAAAAATCGCACAGGTGATCAAATACCACCAAAAGAAAGCTCTGTTTGTGGGGAAAAAAAAGGACATCAATTTCATTTGGGTACAGCGTCGCATGGCCGTGCAATTGTCCGTTAAAATCACGCAGTGCCGAATCGCAAAATAGGCCCTGGTAAGGAAGGGGGTAAAATCTTCCGGGGCTTAAGTGGTTAAAGAGGGACAAGCGAGGATTGGACCTGGGTGTTTAGACGTTGAATAACACGCCATGGACTGCCAATATCTCCTCCACCATCATCAACCACTTCCTATATACTCCAATCAGTGTCACCAGAACGGGAGGGCACTGTGCACCCGATATCGGTCTGTTATAACTGCTGAGACAACCAACAATCAGCGTCAACGCCTCTCCCTGCAAGAAGATAATATGGAGGAGATGAGATGGATGGAATTTCCTTCCTCCTACCGCAGCCAGCTCCAGGTACACTTCCAGATATGCAAATCGCAAAATCTGGATCAGCTGCTTGTGTGCTAACTGCCTGACCTCACATGACATCTACCAGCTACTGAGCGGGCATGGCAGTGCCAAGTTACAGAACCCCACCCCCCACCCACGGGTCAATGTGGATCAGCCAGTCATTTTACTTCCTGATTTGTCACATTGTATGGCAACAGAATTATTTTGCAGTAAAGCTTTAGCTTGTATGATTAAAAAAAGACCTCATTGCATCTCAGCTTAGAGACTTTCCATAGGCTGGGATGATATCATCAGTCTGCTGCAGGCAGGAGGAAGCATTTACTTAGTCTCCTCTCCTCTGGCCTCAGCGATCCGACTGTATATTGTAACTTTATAATAGGCAGGAGAAAGCATTTCTTCTCCACCAATCATCAGGCTGCAACATTGTAGAGAGTCACAAGGTGAGAGGCTGCAACATTGTAACTTTGTAGTCAGTCACAAGGTGAGAGTCTGCAACATTGTAACTTTGTAGAGTCACAAGGTGAGAGGCTGCAACATTGTAACTTTGTAGTCAGTCACAAGGTGAGAGGCTGCAACATTGTAACTTTGTAGCGAGTCACAAGGTGAGAGGCTGCAACATTGTAACTTTGTAATCAGTCACAAGGTGGGAGGCTGCAACATTGTTACAATGTTGCAGCCTCTCCCCTTGTGACTGACTACAAAGTTACAATGTTGCAGCCTCTCACCTTGTGACTGACTACAAAGTTACAATGTTGCAGCCTCTCACCTTGTGACTGACTACAAAGTTACAATGTTGCAGCCTCTCACCTTGTGACTGAACTAACATGGTGCCATACTAAAAACTGACACATTACTAAAAACGTGGCCATCTCAGTCCAGAAGATTATCCTGCATGATGCCTGAACAAGGATGGCGTCCTGCTGTCCTTCTGGAGAAAAGGAGATGAAGGTATTGTCAGGGGGAGTCCTGTGATCGTTGTGTTTTAAAAGTAGGCGATGCATAAATACTGCACCACAGTGCACAGAAGTAGCACAATGCACACGCTGCCGCGCTAACCTACCCTCTGTGATTAGCAGACTACATCCATGCAGCCGGGAGCGGGCGCTCTGCCAGGGATGGTAGGACAGACTGACATTTTCCAGTATGTTGGTAGATTTCTGCAGCCGGCCACACAGGCTTCTGTTTTTTTTTTTAGAACTGGAGTTTGCTAATTAGCGGATAAAGCCATCCGTTATTGTGAGAGCCTCTTGAAGGCGGGCAGTGCAAAGCTGGCATACCACCTGCCTGGCCAACAGAAGAGAAAAGGAGAATCTACATAAGATCACATCTGGCAGAGGGGCCGAGGGTGACCCCCCAGCAGCCGCTCTCATAGAGATCCCTGGAAGAATGGAGAGGGGAAGGCCTGGGAACAGATGACGGCACCATTCTGGTGGGCTCTTTATCCGGCACGTTGGAGGGGACTGGCACACAGGCCGGGCCATGGGATCTGTTATTAATCATATTCCACTCATTGTTCACTGGATGCGGCTGGCCAAACGCCAAGAACAGACAGAAGCTACCCCTCTGCAGCTCACAAAGGCCCCCTTCACACAAGTCCCCCATCGTACTCAGGACCGAGGGCTCTGTATACTGGCTGCCAGGGACCCGCTGAATACTATTCCCAACAAGCTCTGCCATGTGCTGCCGAGGCACTACAATTACCAGAATTCCCCGACAAAGGCTGCCAATAGACTGGAAGCCCCAAGATTTCCTACCAATAGACTGGAAGCCCCAAGATTTCCTACCAATAGACTGGAAGCACCAAGATTTCCTACCAATACACTGGAAGCCCCAATATTTCCTACCAATAGACTGGAAGCCCCAAGATTTCCTACCAATAGACTGGAAGCCCCAATATTTCCTACCAATACACTGGAAGCACCAAGATTTCCTACCAATAGACTGGAAGCACCAAGATTTCCTACCAATAGACTGGCAGTCCCAAGATTTCCTACCAATAGACTGGCAGTCCCAAGATTTCCTACCAATAGACTGGCAGTCCCAAGATTTCCTACCAATAGACTGGCAGTCCCAAGATTTCCTACCAATAGACTGGCAGTCCCAAGATTTCCTACCAATAGACTGGCAGTCCCAAGATTTCCTACCAATAGACTGGCAGTCCCAAGATTTCCTACCAATAGACTGGAAGCCCCAAGATTTCCTACCAATAGACTGGAAGCCCCAAGATTTCCTACCAATACACTGGAAGCACCAAGATTTCCTACCAATAGACTGGCAGTCCCAAGATTTCCTACCAATAGACTGGAAGTCCCAAGATTTCCTACCAATAGACTGGAAGCCCCAAGATTTCCTACCAATAGACTGGCAGTCCCAAGTTTTCCTACCAATAGACTGGAAGTCCCAATATTTCCTACCAATAGTCTGGAAGCCCCAAGATTTCCTACCAATAGACTGGAAGCCCCAAGATTTCCTACCAATAGACTGGAAGCCCCAAGATTTCCTACCAATAGACTGGCAGTCCCAAGATTTCCTACCAATAGACTGGCAGTCCCAAGATTTCCTACCAATAGACAGGAAGTCCCAAGATTTCCTACCAATAGAAATCTTGGGGCTTCCAGTCTATTGGTAGGAAATCTTGGGACTTCCTGTCTATTGGTAGGAAATCTTGGGACTGCCAGTCTATTGGTAGGAAATCTTGGGACTGCCAGTCTATTGGTAGGAAATCTTGGGGCTTCCAGTCTATTGGTAGGAAATCTTGGGGCTTCCAGTCTATTGGTAGGAAATCTTGGGGCTTCCAGTCTGCCAATGTCTGCGGAGGCACTATAAATTCCAGGATTTCCTGCCAAAGGATGCCAATGGACTGAAGCCCCAGAATTTTCTGCCATTGGCTGCCGAGGCACTATAATTTTTCGAATTTCTTGTCAAAGGATGCCAATGGACTGAAGTCCCAGAATTTCCTGCCAATAAATTGGAAGTCCGAAGATTTCCTGCCAATGGCTGCCGAGGCACTATCATTTCGAGATCTTCCCGACAAAGGATGCCAATGGACTGAAGTTTCAGGATTTTCTACCTATAGACTTGAAGTCCCAAGATTTCCTGCCAGTGGCTGCCAATGGACTGCAAGCCCCAGAATTTCCTGCCAATTGCAGTCAAGGGACAGCAAGTCCCAGAATTTCCTGCCAAAGGCTGCCCAATGGACTAAAGTCCCAAACTTTTCTGCCTCTGGCTGCCGAGATACTATAAATTACAGAATTTCCTGCCAAAGAAAACCAATGGACTGAAGTCCCAGAATTTCCTGCCACTGGCAGCCGAGGCACTATAATTTACAAAATCTCCTGCCACTGGCTGCAGAGGCACTATAAATTCCAGGATTTGATGCTAAAGGATGCCAATGGACTTAAGTCCCAGAATTTCCTGCCAATAGACTAGAAGTCGTAAGGTTTTTTGCCAATGGCTGCCAAAGGACTGAAGTCCTAGAACTTCCTAGCAATAGACTGGAAGTCCCAAAAATTTCTGCCAATGGCTACCAAGGTACTAGATTTCCCAGAATTTCTTGCCAATGGACCGAAATCCAAAGACTTCCTGCCAATGGCTGTCGAGGCACTAGATTTCCCAGAATTTCCCCCCCAAAGCGTGTCAATGGACTCAAGTCCCAGAATTTCCTGCCGATGGAATGAAGTCCCAGAATTTTCTGCCAAAGGCTGCCAATAGAGTGAAGTCATGGACTGCAATGCCCATGATTTCCTGCCAATGGACTGCAAGTCCCAGAATTTCCTGCCAATGGACTGCAAGTCCCAGAATTTCCTGCCAATGGACTGCAAGTCCCAGAATTTCCTGCCAATGGACTGCAAGTCCCAGAATTTCCTGCCAATGGACTACAAGTCCCAAAATTTCCTGTCAAACGCTGCCCAATGGACTGAAGTCCAAGAATTCCCCACCAATGGAATGAAGTCCCAGCATTTCCTACCAATAGACTGGAAGTCCAAAGATTTCCTGCCAATGGCTGCCAAGGGACCGCAAGTCCCAGAATTTTCCGCAGCTAGCTGCTGAGGCACTATAATTCCCAGCATTTCCTGGCAATAGCTGCCAAGGAACTGCAAGTCCCAGAATTGGCTGCCAAGGGACTGCAAGTCCCAGAATTGGCTGCCAAGGGACTGCAAGTCCCAGAATTGGCTGCCAGTAGTTGCTAGGACCGTTCAATTAGCAGTATTTCCAGGCAACAGCCACCAAGAGAAGACAAGCCCCCAGCATTTGCTGGCAATGACTGCAAGGAAATTTGCAAATTCCAGACTTTTCTGCCAATGGATTCCCTGTTACCAGCAGCTGAGGCACTACAAACACCAAAATCTCTTGCCAATGACTGCCCAGCATTTGGAAATCCAAGAACTTACTTCCAATGGAGGCCGTGATGTTGGGCTACATGTTCCTGCACATTCAGGACTACGCAGGCCATTAAGGACCTGTTCATACCAGCAGGCGCACATGATGGCCAATAGATCACACACACTGGTGTGGAATGTGCAAAATGTCACAGAAGAGGAAACCTCATTCAACTCCACGCAAAACAGTGTACGGCGATACCCCGCATCGTGTTTCAGTTGTGCGTGGTGTAATCACGCTGACACGCCTCGTTTTGAATAATCGCACACCACGCTCCATTATGGTGCAGACAGGGCACATAGAGAGGAATGGCTGAGTCCATGCGTTGAGCCGGTGTTATGGTGTGAACGAGCCCCTGGTATACCGATAACCACAGTGATCAGAACCCCCCCTCCCCCCCCCAGAGCTGAGAGCCAACTCCAAATACCCATCAATCTTATCAGATGACAGAGCGGTGTTCAATTATTAATTAGAGAAATAAACTGGGTGCGAGGAGTCGCATTACTCCGCTGTATACAACCTTCATGTGGCCAATCCCAGGACTTACCTACCACAGGCTGCAATTTTGAAAACTTCCCTTTTACTAAGGGAAGTGCTTTTTAGGAACAGAAAATCCATCACATCTCTGCTGACAGGACAGAGCTCTGTCCGATGATCAGCGGGTGCCTGCGGAGAGAGCTCTGTCCCATGATCAGCGGGTGCCTGCGGAGAGAGCTCTGTCCCATGATCAGCGGGTGCCTGCGGAGAGAGCTCTGTCCCATGATCAGCGGGTGCCTGCGGAGAGAGCTCTGTCCCATGATCAGCGGGTGCCTGCGGAGAGAGCTCTGTCCCATGATCAGCGGGTGCCTGCGGAGAGAGCTCTGTCCCATGATCAGCGGGTGCCTGCGGAGAGCTCTGTCCCATGATCAGCGGGTGCCTGCGGAGAGCTCAGTCCCACGATCAGCGGGTGCCTGCGGAGAGCTCAGTCCCACGATCAGCGGGTGCCTGTGGACATCTATTGGCCAGCACCTGCTGATTGACTTCTGCTGTGACCAATCACAGCAGTAGCGTCGCGCACCCATCAGCAGGTGCCTGCGGAGAGCTCTGTCCCATGATCAGCGGGTGCCTGTGGAGAGCTCTGTCCCATGATCAGCGGGTGCCTGTGGAGAGCTCTGTCCCATGATCAGCGGGTGCCTGTGGACATCTATTGGCCAGCACCTGCTGATCGACTTCTGCTGTGACCAATCACAGCAGTAGCGTCGTGCGCCCTCTATCTGGTACGTGATCTGGCACAGGAGAGCCGCTAGGTTAAGCGCTTGGCAAACGGTTAATCACCATTTACTGTACAGCTTGGCAAATCGTTACTTTGTGCGGCGGCACGCGATTACGGTGTGGCGGTGAAGGCTTTCCGTAGTTAAAAAAGGCGGTGAGGAGATTGCAGAATGTTTTCCATTCCCCTGTCAATGCCCAATGAAAACTGACCCAATGCAGATCACACTTCAACACCACTAATGTAAAACAAGCCATAAATTATTGATTTTTTTTTACCAACTGATCTCTTCCGATAGGAAAAATTTATCTATAGTTTGATCGATATGTCACACACTGGGAAGTGGATTTCGATCCGATAGTAAGAGAGGATCATGTGATTACATGGTGGAACAAGAGGACGAGACCGATAAATCCTGATCGGTTGTTATGATCTGATCTCTTGTAAATACCTAACCCAAGAGCTCTTCCACCCGCCAGTCCACCCCGATCTCCGGGGATCATCCTGGGATCTCCTGGATCAGCCCAATAAGTTGAAACATTTCCACTTTATTTTTTTTTTGTTTTTATTTTGCAATCAAAAGTACTGGATCCCGA
Organism: Pelophylax lessonae; assembly: GCF_965119305.1. Taxonomy (NCBI): domain Eukaryota; kingdom Metazoa; phylum Chordata; class Amphibia; order Anura; family Ranidae; genus Pelophylax; species Pelophylax lessonae. The sequence goes on along the minus strand of NC_138778.1, from coordinate 228,983,182 downwards.
TACAGTTCTGTTTGTATCCTGATCATTGTTTATTCTTTTATCATTTAAAATAAATAAATAAATAAATAAATAATAATAACAATAAAAACAAAACAAAGGTAATGATAGTATTAATATGAAGGTGATGAGATAAGAAGTGCGATTAGAAGGGGGGGGGGGGCACAGCTCCCTGACATTCCTTCTTCTGGGGTCCTCAGCAGCCCCCACCGAAATACTCACAGAGCCCCGACTAAGGAGGGCTGAGGAAGGCTGAGGAGGACTGAGAAGGAGGACTGAGGAGGGCTGAGGAAGGAGGACTGAGGAGGGCTGAGGAAGGAGGACTGAGGAGGGCTGAGGAAGGAGGACTGAGGAGGGCTGAGGAAGGAGGACTGAGGAGGGCTGAGGAAGGAGGACTGAGAAGAAGGAGGACTGGGGAGGACTGAGAAGAAGGAGGACTGGGGAGGACTGAGAAGAAGGAGGACTGAGAAGAAGGAGGACTGAGAAGAAGGAGGACTGAGAAGAAGGAGGACTGAGAAGAAGGAGGACTGAGAAGAAGGAGGACTGAGAAGAAGGAGGACTGAGAAGAAGGAGGACTGAGAAGAAGGAGGACTGAGAAGAAGGAGGACTGAGAAGAAGGAGGACTGAGAAGGAGGAGGACTGAGAAGAAGGACTGAGAAGAAGGAGGACTGAGAAGAAGGAGGACTGGGGAGGAGGACTGAGGAGCAGGACTGAGGAGCAGGACTGAGAAGGAGGAGGACTGAGGAGGAGGACTGAGGAGGAGTGAGGAGGACTGAGCGTGCAGACTTGCATTCAGCACAATCTCTAGAAAAGGAAGAAAAGCAACAAAATGAGGAAAAGGAGAATCTGGACTCCGCCAGCTATAGGCGGCTCCCGAGAAAATGCTACAGGGTCAAAAGTTTAGTGTGGTTTCAATTTCACCTCCCCGCAGCCAATCAGAGGCGGCTCAGGAGCTGCAGTGAGCACGCCTGCTGCCAATGAGAGCTTAACCCTCGCTCTGCCGCTGCAGTGCTGGGGGGAAAAAAAAAAAAGAACACCGCCTGCCTGAGACTGCAGAAAGAACACAGGACAGAGTCAGAGACTGCAGAGAGAAACACAGGAGAGAGTCAGAGACTGCAGAGAGAAACACAGGAGAGAGTCACAGACTGCAGAGAGAACACAGGAGAGAGTCAGAGACTGCAGAGAGAAACACAGGAGAGAGTCAGACAAATACAGGAGAGGGACTGAGACTACAGAGACAAACACAGGAGAGAGTCAGAGACACTGCAGAGATAAACACAAGACAGAGTCAGAGACATGACAGGAGAAGGAGAGAGTCAGAGACCGAGACTGCAGAGATAAACACAGGAGAGGGTCAGAGACCGAGACTGCACAGCCATGACAGTAGAGGGTCAGAGACCGAGCACAGCCATGACAGTAGAGGGTCAGAGACCGAGCACAGCCATGACAGTAGAGGGTCAGAGACCGAGCACAGCCATGACAGTAGAGGGTCAGAGACAGAGCACAGCCATGACAGTAGAGGGTCAGAGACAGAGCACAGCCATGACAGTAGAGGGTCAGAGACAGAGCACAGCCATGACAGTAGAGGGTCAGAGACAGAGCACAGCCATGACAGTAGAGGGTCAGAGACAGAGCACAGCCATGACAGTAGAGGGTCAGAGACAGAGCACAGCCATGACAGTAGAGGGTCAGAGACAGAGCACAGCCATGACAGTAGAGGGTCAGAGACAGAGCACAGCCATGACAGTAGAGGGTCAGAGACAGAGCACAGCCATGACAGTAGAGGGTCAGAGACAGAGCACAGCCATGACAGTAGAGGGTCAGAGACAGAGCACAGCCATGACAGTAGAGGGTCAGAGACAGAGCACAGCCATGACAGTAGAGGGTCAGAGACAGAGCACAGCCATGACAGTAGAGGGTCAGAGACAGAGCACAGCCATGACAGTAGAGGGTCAGAGACAGAGCACAGCCATGACAGGAGAGGGTCAGAGACCAAGCGCAGCCATGACAGTAGAGGGTCAGAGACAGAGCACAGCCATGACAGTAGAGGGTCAGAGACAGAGCACAGCCATGACAGTAGAGGGTCAGAGACAGAGCACAGCCATGACAGTAGAGGGTCAGAGACAGAGCACAGCCATGACAGTAGAGGGTCAGAGACAGAGCACAGCCATGACAGTAGAGGGTCAGAGACAGAGCACAGCCATGACAGTAGAGGGTCAGAGACAGAGCACAGCCATGACAGTAGAGGGTCAGAGACAGAGCACAGCCATGACAGTAGAGGGTCAGAGACCAAGCACAGACCTGACAGTAGAGGGTCAGAGACCAAGCACAGACATGACCGTAGAGGGTCAGAGACCAAGCACAGACATGACCGTAGAGGGTCAGAGACCGAGCACAGACCTGACAGGAGAGGGTCAGAGACCGAGCACAGACCTGACAGGAGAGGGTCAGAGACCGAGCACAGACGTGACAGGAGAGGGTCAAAGACCGAGCACAGACGTGACAGGAGAGGGTCAGAGACCGAGCACAGACATGACAGGAGTGGGTCAGAGACCGAGCACAGTCTTGACAGGAGAGGGTCAGAGACCGAGCACAGACGTGACAGGAGTGGGTCAGAGACCGAGCACAGACGTGACAGGAGTGGGTCAGAGACCGAGCACAGACGTGACAGGAGTGGGTCAGAGACCGAGCACAGTCTTGACAGGAGAGGGTCAGAGACCGAGCACAGTCTTGACAGGAGAGGGTCAGAGACCGAGCACAGACGTGACAGGAGTGGGTCAGAGACCGAGCACAGTCTTGACAGGAGAGGGTCAGAGACCGAGCACAGACAACACAGGAGAGGGTCAGAGACCGAGCACAGACAACACAGGAGAGGGTCAGAGACCGAGCACAGACAACACAGGAGAGGGTCAGAGACCGAGCACAGACAACACAGGAGAGGGTCAGAGACCGAGCACAGACAACACAGGAGAGGGTCAGAGACTGAGAACAGACAACACAGGAGAGGGTCAGAGACCGAGCACAGACAACACAGGAGAGGGTCAGAGACTGAGAACAGACAACACAGGAGAGGGTCAGAGACCGAGCACAGACAACACAGGAGAGGGTCAGAGACTGAGCACAGACAACACAGGAGAGGGTCAGAGACTGAATACAGACATCACTGGAGAGGGGCAGAGACTGTGAACAGACAACACAGGAGAGGGTCAGAGACTGAATACAGACATCACTGGAGAGGGGCAGAGACTGTGAACAGACCCTGTCACTTTCCTTATTAGAGCCCTGCAGGTGCAGCAGCTGATTGATAATTAAAATGTCACTCCCATTCACTGCGCCATTGGACACAGACAGACACACAGACATTTCTTTAGAATAACAAAAGTATGGAATCTGCTACAAAGTGTTCCAATCCCTGCGATGTACAGAGATCACCCAGAGGGGGAGGGGTTTGTTCTCATACAAAGTGAAGTTCGGCTCCTTTCACCCCCCAAAGTCGCAGGACATGCGACATTCAATGTACATCTATAAGAGCCGTTCCTACTGACACTACAGAAATAACTGCGACATCAGACGAGGTTCCTGCACCTCCCCCCTCATAGCTGCATAACGACCAATGTTATAGAAGTCATGCCATTCTCTTACACTTCAATAATACAAGTTTTGGGTGCAGCAAACCCTTTATATATTTTTTGTAGCGCCCACTTTGCCCGCCATATAGGTCATTGGCCAGGATTTGTGGTGATTTTCAATGGTGTCCATGTTCCTAATCTGTGCAGACGGGGGAGGGGAGGAGTCAGACTAGAAGGAAGGATTGTGCCCTGAATGAGGCCAGGCACGGTGAGGCCCACAGAAGGGGATTTCTGGGAGACGGAGCTGGCAGGGTCCACCCATCTGAGCGGGTATAAAATGTGCTGAGCTTTCACAAAGTCAGGAGAGACAGCAGACAGGAATGTGGATCCAGAATACACCCAGACAGCCCTGAGCTGTGACATCTTCTCCGCTCATCACCTGACCCCCCGCTTGTGGCCCCGGCCTCGACTCCTGACCCCCCGCGCGTGTGGGTGCCCTCGGCCTGGACGCCTGACCCCCCGCGTGTGGGTGCCCCCGGCCTGACCCCCCGCGCGTGTGGGTGCCCCCGGCCTGGACGACTGACCCCCCACGTGTGTGAGCCCCGGCCTGGACGACTGACCCCCCACGTGTGTGAGCCCCAGCTTCGACGCCTGACCCCCCGCGTGTTTGTGTCCCGGCCTCGACGCCTGATCCCCCGCGTGTGTGTGTCCCGGCTTCGACGCCTGACCCCCCGCGTGTTTGTGTCCCGGCCTCGACGCCTGACCCCCGCATGTGTGTGCCCCGGCCTAGCCGCCTGTGGATCGGGGGGGCTTGGGTGGTCATGCCCTCGCCCCCCCCCCTAGGGGGAGCTTTCTAACGGTGTGGGGGATTTACTTACTGGATGAACACATAACAGACAGAACAGCGGGCTGGTGTGTGTACAACCACAGACCGCCGTCCTGTCTCCATGGGGAGTGATCACAGGTGCCCGATGGCAAACACAGCTACCGAATCCGCTGATTGACTCCCCCTGTGGTGTGGTCCCGCGAAGCGACGTACAAGTACGCCGTTTCACAGGACAGAGCTGACCTGCCGTGATAAAACTATGGCTGCTGGTTGGCAAGTGGTTAATGTAGTGATCAGCACTAATACTATGCACTGTCACTGTACTAATGACACTGGCTGGGAAGGGGTTAACATCAAAGGGTTAAATGTGTGCCTAACTATGTGTAACATCTGCTGATTTTTACTAGTAGATCTCGCCGTTTCTCATCCCTGCTTTGCAGGGGGGGTTTAGATACATTTTGGTGCGTTTTTGATGCATTTTTCTGGGCTCCAGTGCAGTTCTGTGCAGAAATAATGCAGCATGTTCTACTGAGCACACCTGTGTGAACTAGGCCTCTGGAACCCATATAATCTATTGTCCATGCGTTTTTGATGCAGAAAAAAAAATGAACAGGCTGCATGTGGTGATTAGGTACCCGGAAGTGATGCATCACTTCCGGGGTCACCGGTCGCAAGAGGATGTTCCTGCTCTCAATGGGAAAGCTCTTCCCTGCGTCCCCCCCGCACTTCAAAAACCCCATAAAAGTAATCTGGCTGCTTTGCGCTCGATTGGTCTACCATGCTGTTTATAAACATGGTTGAAGACGCAGCAAAAACTCGAGCACGGCGGACGGTATACCCAGCGCCGTCCGGCAGCACAGAGTACTCAGCAGTCAAGTAGTTGGCGAAGACTGGAAGGGAAGAACCATCTCAGCAGAACGCCCACACCTTACCGACTCCTAATGATGGAACAACATCCACAGGAGCCAAGAAAAACAAAGGATCCTCATCAAAGTGATATGAGAGCGTCTCCACCCTTCTCTGATATCTTCATCTGCTTTCTGCTCATTACCAGAGACAACAATCTGACAACACACGCTGCCCACACACACAGCAACCTAGAGGGCCTCATGGCACACAACGCTGCTGTGTGAGCATCTACCTTTTTAGAGTGTGTGTGTGTGTGTGTGTGTGTGTGTGTGTGTGTATATATATATATATATATATCAGGGGCTGACTGGCAACTTTTGTCCCAGGGGACAAGTACAAACCAGAGGCCCATGGTTTAGCGACTCGGCCCCCGTCCCACTCCTCCTCCTGACCCCCATTTCAAGCTGAAGCTCTGTTTTAGATAGCTATACTTAACGGCTGAATCCGGGTTCCCAACCTGGACAGTAAGGGGTGGTTACGGGGAGCTGGGACAGCTCAGTTAGGGCTGGCCAGGGGAGAAGAGTCTCCAGTGGGGCATGGGACCGGCCTCTGCTCAGACACAGTTTACACCATCCATGCTGGGGGGGGGCTGCACTCTGTTCTGGTCTTCAACCCGCACTCAGTAGGTCAGTGGCAGAGACTTTTTACTTCTCTTCACCAGGAATCCTTTAGGCATGTCTGTGGCAGAAGCAGTGCAGCCTTTTTGCAGGGGCATCAGAGCAGCCCAGGGGGCAATTGCCCCACTGCCCCCTGGCCCAGTCCTCCCCTGAGATATTATATATATATACAGTGGGTACGGAAAGTATTCAGACCCCCTTACATTTTTCACTCTTTGTTATATTGCAGCCATTTGCTAAAATCATTTAAGTTCATTCTTCTTCCTCATGAATGTACACATAGCACCCCATACTGACAGAAAAACACAGAATTGTTGACATTGTTGCAGATTTATTAAAAAAGAAAAACTGAAATATCACATGGTCCTAAGTATTCAGACCCTTTGCTCAGTATTTAGTAGAAGCCCCCTTTTGATCTAATACAGCCAGGAGTCTTTTTGGGAAAGATGCAACAAGTCTTTCACACCTGGATTTGGGGATCCTCTGCCATTCCTCCTTGCAGATCCTCTCCAGTTCTGTCAGGTTGGATGGTAAACGTTGGTGGACAGCCATTTTTAGGTCTCTCCAGAGATGCTCAATTGGGTTTAAGTCAGGGCTCTGGCTGGGCCATTCAAGAACAGTCACGGAGTTGTTGTGAAGCCACTCCTTCGTTATTTTAGCTGTGTGCTTAGGGTCATTGTCTTGTTGGAAGGTAAACCTTCGGCCCAGTCTGAGGTCCAGAGCACTCTGGAGAAGGTTTTTGTCCAGGATATCCCTGTACTTGGCCGCATTCATCTTTCCCTCGATTGCAACCAGTCGTCCTGTCCCTGCAGCTGAAAAACACCCCCACAGCATGATGCTGCCACCACCATGCTTCACTGTTGGGACTGTATTGGACAGGTGATGAGCAGTGCCTGGTTTTCTCCACACATACCGCTTAGAATTAAGGCCAAAAAGTTCTATTTTGGTCTCATCAGACCAGAGAATCTTATTTCTCACCATCTTGGAGCCCTTCAGGTGTTTTTTTAGCAAACTCCATGCGGGCTTTCATGAGTCTTACACTGAGGAGAGGCTTCCTTCGGGCCACTCTGCCAGTTGACTTTCTACAACTTTCTCCCATCTCCTGACTGCATCTCTGGAGCTCAGCCACAGTGATCTTTGGGTTCTTCTTTACCTCTCTCACCAAGGCTCTTCTCCCCCGATAGCTCAGTTTGGCCGGACGGCCAGCTCTAGGAAGGGTTCTGGTCGTCCCAAACGTCTTCCATTTGAGGATTATGGAGCCCACTGTGCTCTTAGGAACCTTAAGTGCAGCAGAAATCTTTTTGTAACCTTGGCCAGATCTGTGCCTTGCCACAATTCTGTCTCTGAGCTCTTCAGGCAGTTCCTTTGACCTCATGATTCTCATTTGCTCTGACATGCATTGTGATCTGGAAGGTCTTATATAGACAGGTGTGTGGCTTTCCTAATCAAGTCCAATCAGTATAATCAAACACAGCTGGACTCAAATGAAGGTGTAGAACCATCTCAAGGATGATCAGAAGAAATGGAAAGCACCTGAGTTAAATATATGAGTGTCACAGCAAAGGGTCTGAATACTTAGGACCATGTGATATTTCAGTTTTTCTTTTTTAATAAATCTGCAACAATGTCAACAATTCTGTGTTTTTCTGTCAGTATGGGGTGCTATGTGTACATTCATGAGGAAGAAGAATGAACTTAAATGATTTTAGCAAATGGCTGCAATATAACAAAGAGTGAAAAATTTAAGGGGGTCTGAATACTTTCCATACCCACTGTATGTGTATATAGAACACACACACACACATATTATATACATACATACACATATATATATATATATATATATATATATATATATATATATATATATATATATATATATATATATATATATATATATATATATATATATATATATATATATATATATATATTAAATGCGACATGTCAAGCTGACAGGCAACAGCGCCTATTAAATTCGCCCATTCATGTCAATGGAGCTGCACTGCAACCACGAGCCAAATGCTCGTTGGGAAGCATGAGTCCCATTGTAACTTACTGCTTGCATTAGCCACAATCTGAAAAGTGATCCAAAGCCGGCTGCTTTTCGGAGACTAAACAACAGTGAATAGGCGAGTTTACATTTATAGAAGAGGCTCCATATCTCATCCTGTCCTCTCGGGCTGTCTGAACTCAGAGTTGGAGCTATCCTCCCGCTGATCTGGACCTGAGACACCGGAGTGCGCTGGTTCCAGCCCCCCCCCCCCCTCACCTAAATACTATCACAGCCTTCTTCAGACACAGTGGAACATGAGAGGGAGGTTGCAGAGTGGAGAAATGTGTGATTTACTTTCTTTATATTTCTGGACAGGTGCACTTTCTGGACAATGTATGACCTTGTAGGGCAGGGGTCTTCAAAGTATGGCCCTCCAGTTGTTCAGGAACTACAATTCCCATCATGCCTGGTCATGTCAGAGTATTACAATGCCTCATGGGATGTGTAATTCCGCAGCAGCTGGAGGGCCATAGTTTGAGGTTCCCTGTTCTAGGGTTTAGCGGTCCTTATCCTGGGGATAGGATGAAGTAAAGTGTCTTCATACAATGCCTCCACAATGCGCTGGCGTCCATAGACAGAGGCCAGAACTGGCAATGATCAGACGAGTCTTTTACATATTTATCTTCTTCCTTTTATAAGTTTGTTCTTTAGTCTCACTGTGTGTCAGTTATGGGATCATAAACTGCTTCCAATGAACCCGACGTGTAAAGATAACACTCGCCTCTTCCTTGAGCACCTGCATGCAAAAAGGCTGTGATGTGAAGCATTCTCCACGAATGGGCGATACGATGGGAGATTTATATCCTGCTATGTAGAAAATCCGTTTGTCACCGCCCCCCACCAATAATAACCTGAGCCCCCTCTCGATCCAGCAATGTGCACGAGAGCCTCGGCTGTCCCTAGACTCCCTCTCCTCATTGGCTGAGAGAGTAGTGGCAAAGTTATTTATTGCCCCCAATTTAACATGCTGCTAAGTGTAAAACGGAAGGCTCTCTTGAAAGAATGCATTAATGCTGACCTTCCCTGCCATTCTGTTAGCCCATTGGAGTCCAAAGCTGGAGCTAAAGCTCCAAGGGCGGAATGATACACATTTGGGGGTGTGGCTTGGCTGGAGCTCAGGCTGAGGTTGTCTTGCAGTGATGTGCGGCACATAGGACCGTTTTTGTCTCTTGTATCATTGGAGCTGGGGTGGGCTCTGTCCTGGTTAGCACTCCCAGCGGTGTACTACAGGAGAGGACCTGGCTGGAGCATTGAGTGGCACCACCTGTTATCTGGTCACAGCGCCAAGTTGGAACTTACACAGGGTTAATGACCTTCTCTCCTCCAACACGCGACCATGACCAAGCCTAGTGCCAATCCACTCAGGCCTGAGCATTGCATCCTAGGAAGTCACATTCCCCCCCATCCCTTACCCAGGAGGACCAGGTTGACCCCAATGGCTTGAAGAACTGTCCATCGTCCATAACCATGGTGCTCAAACTGCGGTTCTTTGGGCCCAGCAGTCAGAGGGAGCATTGATTTCTAAAATGGGGACCTGAATAGTAGTTAAGTCTGGTGGTTTCATGCAGCATGACCCTAGCTCCTGATTGTCTCCTATAGCATGACTTCAGTCTCCAACCACTCCCCATCCCATACCCAGAAGAACCAGGTTGACCCCAATGGCTTGAAGAACTGTCCATCATCTATAACCATGGTGCCCAAACTGCAGTTCTTTGGGCCCAGCAGTCAGAGGGAGCATTGATTTCTAAATGGGGACCTGAATAGTAGAAAAGTCTAGTGGTTTCATGCAGCATGACCCCATCTCCTGATTGGCTCCTATAGCATGAGTTCAGTCTCCAATCACTCCTGTAGAATCATCTCCTACAATTTCCTCCAGCAAGTCCACCATCCGTGATAGTTTCTGTAGCATTACATGTAATATATACTATATGCGGCCCTTTGGAGACATTGGGGGCCACATTTGAGGCCCCCTGTACCTTGAAAGTTGATAACCACTGGTCTATAATGAGCTTTAAGCAATGAATACCACACACATGGGACCTTAGAAAGACCAGTCCACCTCCATTTCATGACCGCTAAGAATTCTTACTAAGCAGAGAATACACGACCTCCGATTTACCAATGACTTTTCCACTGCAAGTACCGGCTTGGCTCTACTCGGCCCTGCTTGGCCCGGTTTGCTTTTCCACTGCTGGTACCGCATGGTACGGTGTTGGAACGGTTCGGTAAGGTATGGTTTGCTTTTCCACTAAAGTTAAGTGGGTGGGATAACAACGATTCTCTGACCAATCAGTGGCTAGTAGTGACTGCATGCAAAGGATTGTGGGATATGGTACCGGGTATGGTACCTCTTGGAACCACAATCAAGGTGGTACTGTTTTTGAGAGCAGTACCATTCGGTTCCATGCAGTGGAAAAGCGCCGCCGTACCGTACCGTTCCTATACCATACCATGCGGTACCAGCAGTGGAAAAGCACAAAAGCGAGCCGAACCGTTCGGTTCCATGCAGTGGAAAAGCACCAATAGTCATCAGTCCAGACCCATCACCCTGCCCACCAGATAAAGACCGAACCATAGAGGACTTAAAACATCTACAGCAAAGCCCAAGGTTCTCTGCTTTCTGCTGCTGCAAATACGTTCATCGGTTGTATAGGTCAGAAATTGAGGTTTTCTGCGTAGGGGGGTGTGTATTTTGCAGTCTTCATTTCTATGGAGGTCACAAGAAGCGTGCCTCCATCAGTCCCCAGGTTAGGGGTGTCCAGGAGGACATCGGTTGACAGGCGGCCAGTCAATGAAGGAGTTACTGACCAGGCAGCTTAGCGGGATTATGAGGTCCGACAAACAAAAGTTGGCATTCAGAGACAGCATTCATTGTGGCGTTGGGGGAGAAGTGTTTATTTTAGCCTCAGCTAAGAATGAGCTTCTGAACAAGAGCGTACAAGAGAAGCAATTCACAATCCGGGCGATCTTCAGACAATCACCCCTTATTCCACAATACAAGAGCAGGCCAAGGCCCAAAGACCGGCCATGTCTGCAAAGTGGCTCTGACTAGGTGTTAAGTCCCCTGCTGATCCCGAAACCCCCACGCTGATTCCGGATCCCCCCACCCCCCTCCCGATGATCCCGGATCTCCCCACACCAGAGATGACTGCCATCCTGTATGTGAACCCAACATACATATAAAAAAATAGTCCATTAAACAATACAGATATTTTTTTTTCACGTATTTACTGGCTCGTAAAGTACTTTCTTTGCAAAGCTTCAATTCCTTCCCTTTACAGCAGCATATACTTATTCCTTCATTCCGTTCAGCACCAGCAACTGAAGAATATACCCAACACCTCTGTGTATGGAGAATCATGTGACATCCCTGGACCAATCAATGTTGTCACATGGACAATCCATAAAACCTTCTAAGCACAGGATGTATGCACTGACGGAGGGGAAAAACAGCATGTGGAGGGGGTAACAGAGCCCATCCAAACTGTTGCCTCATGTTTTAGAGCAGGGGAGGGGAACCTACAGCCCGGGGGCCGTATGCGGCCCACTAAGTCATCTGGTCCGGCCCCCCATGCAGCCGAGTCTGTGTCTCTCGGCCGTACCCACAGCAATACCAGCCAGCAGTACCCACAGCAGTACCAGCCTGAGCCAGCAGTACTAGCCAGTAGTACCAGCCTGAGTCAGCAGTACCAGCCAGCAGTATCCACAGCACAGTGCCAGCAGTACCCACAGCAGTACCAGCCAGCAGTACCTACAGCACAGTACCAGCCTGAGTCAGCAGTACCCACAACAGTACCAGCCTGAGCCAGCAGTCCCAGTTAGCAGTACCCACAGCAGTACCAGCCAGCAGTACCCACAGCACAGTACCAGCTAGCAGTACTAGCCAGCTATACCCACCAGCAGTACCAACCAGCAGTACCCATCATCAGTTCTTTTTCAAAACTTACCACCACAAAGACTCGACTGCGCTCCAGACTGACCAACGCAAACCTGGAAAACCAGTTGCGAGTAGCAACATCATCAATACCAGCTAACATCACACACCTCACCAAAGAGAAGCAGTTGCAGCCATCACATTAGGGGTGAGTTAAATAAATGTTTGACCAAATATAACAGGCACATTTTTTAGTTGATAATTTTGTACGGCCCCCGAAGGATTTTATAAATACCCAATGGCCCTTGGCAGAAAAAAGGTTCCCCACCCCTGTTTTAGAGGGTGTGACTTTTGTCCAAGTGGCATTGTGGTGACAGGGTCACTTTAAGTTTGTGCTACCAGGGCTCCTGTGTGGGTCAAGCATAGATTCACTTGTGCTTCGTCCAGGCAGTGTACAGCCAGCGGGTTCACTTTACCGTCTCCCACCCCAACAGGATAAACTCACTTTCCTTCTACCCCACTCCAACTGAGGGACGTAAGCTCAACTGCGCTCGGTGAAGCTTACACAGTGCTGAGGATGTTTCAACCATTCCCATGCGACAGTGCAGGGCCAACCACCAAGCACCAGCACAGCCATAAGACTGGAAGGAGAGTCAGTGACACACATCTACACCCCCCCCCCTCAAAGTACCAGACATTTTCTTTGAAGGAAAGGTGTTACAGTACCTCTAGGGCCCATGTCTGCTCACCCAGGGGCCTCCTCCATTCTGAGTGCAGCATGTTGAGTGAACAAGATCGTAGCCTTATAGATATGGCTGGTTGCATGGATGAATGTTGGTGCGTGTCCCTGATAATGGGCATGCACCCAGGCCAAAAGGACAGTGCTGCCTCTTTTTACCTAGTGTGTAAAATATGCGGCCCTGCCATGTTTAATTTTTTTACTGTCCTAGATTGTCTAACTGTGCCCTTATTTCTTGCACCAGTGTGGACTTGGATTTGGTTATCTTCTTTCCTGCTGCCTGCCTTAACCTCCGCCTAGACACCGGCTATTCTCCTGGTTAAAGCCTGGCTCAACCTCTGCCTAGACACCGGCTATTCTCCTGGTTACAGCCTGGCTCAACCTCTGCCTAGACACCGGCTATTCTCCTGGTTACAGCCTGGCTCAACCTCTGCCTAGACACCGGCTATTCTCCTGGTTAAAGCCTGGCTCAACCTCTGCCTAGACACCGGCTATTCTCCTGGTTACAGCCTGGCTCAACCTCTGCCTAGACACCGGCTATTCTCCTGGTTAAAGCCTGGCTCAACCTCTGCCTAGACACCGGCTATTCTCCTGGTTACAGCCTGGCTCAACCTCTGCCTAGACACCGGGTATTCTCCTGGTTACAGCCTGGCTCAACCTCTGCCTAGACACCGGCTATTCTCCTGGTTACAGCCTGGCTCAACCTCTGCCTAGACACCGGCTATTCTCCTGGTTAAAGCCTGGCTCAACCTCTGCCTAGACACCGGCTATTCTCCTGGTTACAGCCTGGCTCAACCTCTGCCTAGACACCGGCTATTCTCCTGGTTAAAGCCTGGCTCAACCTCTGCCTAGACACCGGCTATTCTCCTGGTTACAGCCTGGCTCAACCTCTGCCTAGACACCGGCTATTCTCCTGGTTACAGCCTGGCTCAACCTCTGCCTAGACACCGGCTATTCTGGTTAAAGCCTAGCTCAACCTCTGCCTAGACACCGGATATTCTCCTGGTTACAACCTGGTTAAACCTCCACCTAGACACCGGCTATTATCCTGGTTACAGCCTGGCTCAACCTCTGCCTGGACATCGGCTTGTCTCCTTGCTTCAGCCTGCCTCGACATCGACTATTTACCTAGTTGCAGCCTGCTTCGACCTCTGCCTGGACTCCTGCTATGCTAGTTTCAGCCTGCCTTGACCTCTTCCTGGACATCGGCTCTTCGCCTAATTGCAGCCTGCCTCAACCTCTTCCTGGACACCGCCTATTCATCTAGTTGCAGCCTACTTCGACCTCTTCCTGGACACTGGCTATTCACCTGGTTGCAGCCTCCCTCGACCTCTTCCTGGATGCTGGCTATTCACCTAGTTGCAGCTTGCTTCAACCTCTTCCTGGACACTGGCTATTTACCTGGTTGCAGCCTGCTTCAACCTCTTCCTGGACACTGGCTATTCACCTGGTTGCAACCTGCTTTGACCTCTTCCTGGACACTGGCTATTCACCTAGTTGCAGCTTGCTTCGACCTCTTCCTGGACACTGGCTATTCTCCTGGTTACAGCCTGGCTCAACCTCTGCCTGGACACCGGATATTCTCCTGGTTACAGCCTGGCTACACCTCTACCTAGACACCAGCTATTCTCCTGGTTACAGCCTGGCTCAACCTCTGCCTGGACACCGTCTATTCTCCTGGTTACAGCCTGGCTCAACCTCCACCTAGACACCGGCTATTCTCCTGGTTACAGCCTGGCTACACCTCTACCTAGACACCAGCTATTCTCCTGGTTACAGCCTGGCTCAACCTCTGCCTGGACACCGGCTATTATCCTGGCTCAACCTCTGCCTAGACACTGGCTAGTCTCCTTGCTTCAGCCTGCCTCGACACCGACTATTTACCTAGTTGCAGCCTGCTTCAACCTCTGCCTGGACTCCTGCTATTCTAGTTACAGCCTGCCTTGACCTCTTCCTGGACATCGGCTCTTCGCCTAATTGCAGCCTGCCTCAACCTCTTCCTGGACACCGCCTATTCATCTAGTTGCAGCCTACTTCGACCTCTTCCTGGACACTGGCTATTCACCTGGTTGCAGCCTCCCTCGACCTCTTCCTGGATGCTGGCTATTCACCTAGTTGCAGCTTGCTTCAACCTCTTCCTGGACACTGGCTATTTACCTGGTTGCAGCCTGCTTCGACCTCTTCCTGGACACTGGCTATTCACCTGGTTGCAACCTGCTTTGACCTCTTCCTGGACACTGGCTATTCACCTAGTTGCAGCTTGCTTCGACCTCTTCCTGGACACTGGCTATTCACCTGGTTGCAGCCTACTTCGACCTCTTCCTGGACATCGGCTATTCACCTGGTTGCAGCCTGCCTCAACCTCTTCCTGGACACTGCCTATTCATATTCACCTAGTTGCAGCCTGCTTCGACCTCTTCCTGGACACTGGCTATTTACCTGGTTACAGCCTGCCTCAACCTGTTCCTGGACACTGCCTATTTACCTAGTTGCAGCCTGCTTCGACCACTTCCTGGACACTGGCTATTCACCTGGTGAAAGCTTGCCTCTAACTCTGCCTGCACACTAATCTCCTGCCTGCCGCCTTTCTAGACTTTCACTTGGACCGCAAACTTTTGCAATTGAAATATCCAGACTCCGAACTGTAGCCACCCTGTTCTTACAAACCCCTTGTGGAGAGATCCTGAGGGTGGTGACCCAATGTCACCTTGCAGCAAGGTACCCCAGGGAACAATAAGATCATCATCAGGTTTCCTTTAAAAAGTCTTATCAGGTCAGGTATTGAATACATCAATACTGCCGTAGGTAGGAACTCATAAAACGGGATTAGTTATTATGTTCACAAAACTGTACCAACAATTGAGCACACACTGTTAGAACCGACCACCGAATTACATTGTATGACAGAAAAGGAAACTTTTTCTGGAATGCCCGTTCGCTGTTCATCTCGAGAGATACGCGCAGATGTCGCCTCCCTTTCTGGAGACCAAACAAACACATCTTATTTTCTTACTAGTTGCTCTGGAACTGGTTAACAGAATTCCTGCAGCAATCTTTAATGGGATGCTCTTTTCCCGAGGAAGAGCCATATTTGTGCCGGTTGTCATGGCAACTGCTTCTCCCATGCTGCCTCAAGGTCAGGCCTTCGCTAAAATCTCGTAGACTTAGATTTTGTCTGAGGAGCAGAAAACACGGGCGCTGTAACCAGGCAGAGAAGTAACTGCAATCCAGCTTGGTAAAAAAAAAAAAAAAAAAGAAGGTGTAAATAAAATTGTTTCATTGTTATCAAACTTCCTGTCTGGGAAGAATGGGCAATAATGGGGATCAATACAAAACCCCCAATCATTAACCTTCTATGAGTATAGCATGTCCTTTAGTGGAAAGTACCCAAAACGTACTCATGATACTCTTCATTGTTAATGGCACCCCCAAGAGTCATGGTTCTTGCGCATGCAGGAAAGCGCGGTGAAACATGCGTTTGAAAACCAAGCAAAGCTGAAGAAGATACCGAAGCATCTAGTGCATGAAATCATGCCATTGAAAAGAAAGGACTGCCCTATGAATATAAATGCGCACAGGCTTGAAGACCGGCTCAGAGTTACAACAGTGTAAGGCCCCTTTCACACTTGTACGAACTTCAAAGTCGTGCGATTTACCGCGATTTTGCCACGACTTTTTGCCACGATTTTGACTGGGCTTGAATGTCCTTGGCCTCGAAATCGTGCCAAAGTAGTGCAGGGACTACTTTAAGTCGCACTGATATGAATGGGGCTCATTGAAAATAATGGAAAACGACTTGTCATGCGATTTTGCGGTCCAAAATCGCGGGACAAGTCGCACTAGTGTGAAAGGGGCCTAAAATGGGGCTAAAAAAATAAATAAAAACAAAAAATAAATTTAAAAAAAATGACAGCATCTAAGGCTACGGGCAGAATCACCGCGATTCTGCAATCATTGCAAATCGCGGGACGCCTGTGCGATGCCTGTGATTTGCAATGGCAACCCAAACGCTGTGCGATGTTGCCGCGATTTCCACCTGCCGAATCGCGGTAACATCGCGCAAACAGAATCGTGGGAGGCAGGATGCCCCAAAAAAGGTACAAGAGCTTCTTTTGTGCGTCATGCGTCCCGCGGTTCTGTTTGCGCGATTCGGCAGGCGGAAATCGCGGCAACCTCGCACAGCGTTTGGGGCGTGCCATTGCAAATCACGGGCATCGCACAGGCGTCCTGCGATTTGCAATGATTTCCGGATCGCGGTGATTCTGCCTTGATCTGCTGCGCCCACGTGTGAACGTAGCCGAAGTGTAGATTTATTGATAATGTAAAAGGCATTTATTGATAATGTAAAAAGCACGATAGTTGCTGTCACTGTAGTAAAATGAGGCATCTCAGGTCATAAGCATCCAGTGGATTGCGGCCTGGCACATCCATCCATCTATCCAACCAATTCCTGCTCTACTAAGCAGAGTAGAGCAGGAATTGGTTGGATGGAAAGTAGTGATCGACCGATATCGGTTTTTCGTTGCCGATACCGATATTTTGGCCAATGCATATCAGTATCGGCCGATGTACGAAAATATCGGCGCATATTTAAAAAAATGTGTTTATTTTTTTTCTTGACAGGTACTCTTGTGGAGGGATCGGGGGACCCCAAACCCCTCCTCTGCACTTAAAATCATTCAAAACGCCAAGTTTGGCTGTTTTGAATGCTGTCATTTTTTTTAATCTGGCGCCGAGTACCCGGAAGTGAAGTCATGACATCACTTCCGGGTTTTTGCATGGAGACCCGATTAGAGCCGAATGCGGCTTTGATCAGGTCTTCGGCGGCCGTGCAGGCTGGATGCACGGGACTCCTGGTGGAAAGGGAGACCCGGGTAAGCCGCAGAAGGGGAGGGGGGTGGGGGGGAAGACGTCCTCTCCCGCTGCTTGTAATGACAGCCAAGCGGCTTCTCAGTTGTCATTACAAGACAGCCGACCGTCGGCTATGGACGCCGGTACAGGGGTGAGGCCTCTAGCTGCAGGCCAAAACATCTGGGGTGCCAAGGTTTGCCATCACCGCCCTAGGGGGTGCTTTCTAACTGTGTGGGAGGATGGGCTTTCTGCAGGAACACAGAGACCTATGTTCCTAAATAAGAGGATCCCTGTGTTCATTACTGACAGAACAGCGGTCTGCTGTCTTTACAACGGCAGATCGCCGTTCTGTCTCCACAGTGACCGATCGCGGGTGCCCACGGGGAGCGATCGCGGGTGCCCACGGGGAGCGGTCGCGGGTGCCCGGCAGCTAACGCAGCCGCCGGACCTGTAGATCAGCTTCCTCTGTGGCGAATGTGCGTGCGCCCCTGCTAGCGGTCCGGCGAAGCGTCGTACAGGTACGTAGTTTCACGTGACAGAGCAGTATAACTGCGACGGGCAGTCGTTAAGTGGTTACATTGTTACGGGGGGAACTAGAACAATAATTGCTAGTAATAGACGCATTATATACTATAGGTACATTTTTTTTTAATTTTTTATTTTGCCTACTGTCATGTGCAACTGACTTTTCCACCGGGCAGCCATCTTGTGGGTGTGGCCATAGTGAATAATGGAACCCAGGAAATAAATGAGGGTGATGGAGAGCTCTCCAAACATCAAAGAGGGAGCCATGAACGAATTACTGGACCCAATAAGCCTTTTAGCCGCCTGCTCTTAACACCGGCACACGACCGCCTTATGCCACGCAGACGTAAACCGTCCCCAGACAGGAGCCCCCCCCCCCCCCCCATATATACCCAGATGACTTGAGAGAGACCGAGGTGTCTCCGTTCAACGACCCCAAATATAGGTGAACACCCCTCCCCCCCCCAGACAGGTCGGGTCATTTTATAATCCTTATCCAAGATTTATATAAAAGGAGATTAAGGTTTAATTCGCCCCTTACACTCACGCTAAGGGGTTTAACTCTACCCTGCCCCCCTTCCTCGTTACAGGAGAACTAAACTGAATCCGAGAACCACAAAACTGAAAACTCGATTTAATTTGTTTTTATTATTCAAAGCAAACTCCACCCCCCCCCCCCCCCCCGTCTGCAAAAGCCACATAAAATGTAAAATGTAACTTCCTTTACCTTCCCTGACTGAGGAATCCTTCATATTTATCTCATACGCTTCCCTTCCCAGACACTGCAGCTCACAGCGGAAGGCGGTGCTGCCAATCCAGAAAGCAGTGGGTGGGGCTGGGTGTGGCTAGGTGCTGATTGATAAGCTACACGCAGTGATGGGGAACCTTGGCACCCCCAGATGTTTTGGAACTACATTTCCCATGATGCTCAACTACACTTCAGAGTGTATGAGCATCATGGGAAATGTAGTTCCAAAACATCTGGGGTGCAAGGTTCTCCATCACTGAGCTACAGGCTGGTAATGCCAGTTGTCATGCCCCCCGCAACATCATCTCTAACCAATTGAGTTCCTACATGAGAGTGACAACTCTGCTGTGAGTTCAAGAGAAGTGCAGCATCATTGTCACTCCATCTGCCCCCCCAAATTAGTGCCTACATGAGAGTGACCACTCTGCTGTGAATCCAGGAATAGTGCAGCATCGTTGTCACCCAATCTCCCCCCCCCCCCCAATTTAGTGTCCACATGAGCGGGACAACTGTGCTCTGAATTCAGGAGCAACGCAGCATCGTTGTCACCCACCCCATCCCCACCCCCCAAATTTAGTGCCTACATGAAATTGACAACTGTGCTCTGAATTCAGGAGCAACGCAGAATCGTTGTCACCCAATCTTCTCCCCCCAATTTAGTGACTACATGAGAGGGACAACTCTCCTCTGAATTCAGGAGCAGCGCAGCATCATTGTCACCCCCCCCCCCCCCCCAAAAAATTAGTGCCTACATGAAATTGACAACTGTGCTCTGAATTCAGAAGCAGTGCAGTATTGTTGTCACCCCACCTTCTCCCCCAATTTAGTGACTACATGAGAGGGACAACTCTCCTCTGAATTCAGGAGCAATGCAGCATTGTTGTTACCCCATCTTCTTCCTTCCAAATTAGTGCCTACATTAAAAGGGACAACTCTGCTTTGAATTCAGGAGCAGTGCAGCAATGTTGTCACCCCCCCTCATCTTCTCCCCCCCTCCTCAAATTTAGGGCCTACATGAAATTGACAACTGTGCTCCGAATTCAGGAACAGTGCGGCATTGTTGTCACCCCACCTTCTCCCACCAATTTAGTGCCCCCAATTTAGTCCCTGCATGAGAGGGACAACTCTGCTGTGAAGGGAGGAGCAGTGCAGCAACATTTTCACCCCATCTTCTTCCCTCTGAATTAGTGCCTACATGAGAGGGACAACTCTGATCTGTATTCAGGAGCAGTGCAGCATTGTTGTCACCCCACCTACTCCCCCTCCCCCCCCCCATAAATTTAGTGCCTACATGAAATTGACAACTGTGCTCTGAATTCATGAACAGTGTGGCATTGTTGTCACCCCACGTTCTTCCCCCCCCCCCAAAAAAAAATTTAGTGCTTACATGAAATTGACAACTGTGCTCTAAATTCAGGAACAGTGCAGCAACGTTGCCCCCCCCCCCTCATTTTATTCCCTCCAAATTAGTGCCTACATGAAATTGACAACGGTGCTCTGAATTCAGGAACAGTGCAGCATTGTTGTCACCCCACCTTCTCCCCCTCCCCCCCCCCCCCCATAAATTTAGTGCCTACATGAAATTGACAACTGTGCTCTGAATTCATGAACAGTGTGGCATTGTTGTCACCCCACGTTCTCCCCCCCCCCCCCAAAAAAAAAATTAGTGCTTACATGAAATTGACAACTGTGCTCTGAATTCAGGAGCAGTGCAGCATTGTTGTCACCTTCATCACAGGAAGCTACATCAGGTAAACCTGACTGACAGGATCAGCCGGTATCTGTGGGCTCTGTAGATGCAGAGTCACTAAAAACTCAGCGGCATTTCTGGGAGGCCATGGGCGTCCTTACATTTGCATTTCTGGTAAAAATCAACTTCCTGTTTTCAAAAAATAAAAATAGGAAACACAATCTATATATTTTTGTTGTT
>NC_138778.1:228925041-228957541 GCF_965119305.1 Pelophylax lessonae | reverse complement strand
CATTTGTAAGTTTTAGGAGAGAAGTTTCTGTGGAGTGTTGCCGGCGAAATCCAGACTGAAGGGGATCAAGGAGGTTATTCTCAATGAGGTGCTTGCTCAGGCGGTTGTAGACTAAACGTTCAAGGAGCTTGGAAGCAAAAGGGAGTAAGGAGATGGGTCTTAAGTTATTAAGATTGGAGGGGTCTAGCGAGGCTTTCTTTGGTATGGGAGTTACTAGCGCATGTTTTAGAGAGCTGGGGAAGATCCCAGTGGAGAGGGAGAGGTTGAAGATATGAGTTAAAGAGTGTAGGATAGAGTCAGAGGGTGACCGTAGTATTTGAGAAGGAACAGGGTCCAGAGGGCAGGAAGTTAGGTGGGCATTAGAAAAAATTTTAGTAACTTCCTCTACAGTAGTTGGGTTAAACAAGGGAAGTATTGATTGTGCAGGAGGACAAGGTGTGTAAGGTGAGGGAGATATCTTTAGTGTAAAAATTTCTTCACGAATTGTATCGATCTTATTTTTGAAGTGATTGGCAATCTCTTGGGCAGTGAGTAAGTTAGTGGGTGGAGGCAATGGAGGACGAAGTAGAGCGTTGAAGGTAGAAAAGAGTTGACGGGGACTGTGTGAGAGGGTGTTAATGAGAGTGATAAAGTAGGTCTGTTTGGCAGTGTGTAGGCAGGAACTGTATTTTTGGAGGGCAGATTTATATTGACTGAAATCTTGCTGTGACTTAGTCTTACGCCACAGACGCTCAAGAGCACGACTACGTTTTTTGAGGCTTCTGGTATTGTCTGTCTGCCAGGGTTGAAGCGGTCGGGGCCTGATTCTGTGTGTAGTGAGGGGGGCCAAAGCATCCAGGGTAGATGACAGTGAACTGTTGTAGACAGAAGTGGCCATGTTGGGGCAGGAGAGGGATGAGATTGTGTTGAAGAGACCATCTGTAGCAGAAAAAAGAAGTGAAGGGTTCAGATGGCGAAGGTTTCTACGTGTAATTGTTCGGTAGTTGGAAGGTAAGGAGGAGGACAAGGAGAGACTGAAACTAATGAGGTGGTGATCAGAGAGAGGGAATGGAATGTTGGAGAGGTTGTGAGGGGTGCATAGGTAGGAGAACATGAGGTCAAGGCTGTTGCCATTAGAGTGAGTAGAAGCATGTGTCCATTGTTTTAGGTCAAAAGAGGAGGTTAAGCTCAAAAGTTTAGAAGTAGCAGGAGTGTTAAGATTAACAGGGATGTTGAAGTCTCCAAGAATGATTGTGGGAATTTCAGAAGAGAGAAAGTAGGGTAGCCAGGCAGAGAAGTCATCAAGGAAGCCTGATACCGGTCCAGGAGGCCGATAGATCACAGCAATTCTCAACGAAACTGGAGAAAATAGACGAATACAGTGAGCTTCAAATGAGGAGAGAGACAGAGAAGGCGGTGGATGAAGAACCTGAAAAGTGCTTTGAGGGGAAAGCAGAATTCCAACCCCACCTCCTTTACGTCCACTAGGCCTGGGAGAGTGAGTCCACAGGAGGCCACCATGGGAGAGGGCAGCAGGAGAAGGAGAGTCAGAGTCTTGAAGCCAGGTCTCAGTAATTGCAAGCAGGTTGTATATATATATATATATATATATATATATATATATATATATATATATCTCCATCTCATATATATACACATTTTTTTTTTTTTATTAGATATGTCTTCTAGCAGAAAGTAAAAAAATTATATTTGTCTTTTTTTACAAAAAATTGTTAAGTCCTTTAATGTTTATAGCACAAAAAATAGAAAAAAAATGCAAAGGCGATCAAACACCGAAAGAAAGCTCTATGTGTTTGTACCCAAATAAAATTGTAATTTTATTCAGAGTTGCACGACAGCGCAATTGTTAAAGTAACGCAGTGCTGTATCACAAAAAAATGGCCTGGTCATAAAGGGGGGGGGGGGGCTAAACCTTCCAGTGGTCAAGTGATTACAAGATTGCTTTACAGACCCAATCACACCATTGCACTGCTGTGAGGAACGCA
Organism: Pelophylax lessonae; assembly: GCF_965119305.1. Classification (NCBI taxonomy): domain Eukaryota; kingdom Metazoa; phylum Chordata; class Amphibia; order Anura; family Ranidae; genus Pelophylax; species Pelophylax lessonae. The sequence continues at coordinate 228,955,556 of NC_138778.1, read as the reverse complement.
TTGGTGGGATGCGGTGACATCCACGCTGCATGACACCCCAATGCACTGCAGTGCAACAAAACACACCGCATGCGCACTGCATACACCTTCTTGATGCATTGGACAAACGCATTCCCGCAACCCACATTGGTGAGCGGCATTAGCAGTGTGAACGGCCCCTTAGCTTAGACCCATATTAAGATGAAGTTTTGGGATACGGGTGACACAAGGATCGGTCAGTGTGCTCAGTGCTGGAAAGGGCTGAGTAAGCTTTCAGTGTTACAAGGAATCACTAATATTTAACAGATGGTAATGTATTACCTCCCCCTCCCCCCCATCACACCTCCATCTACAACAATCGCAGTCTACACAGATTCTTCTGCTGACAAACAGATCCAAATCTCAAAACATACCAAAAAAACCCGACCTCGAGTCACATTCCTGACCAACGCACCCAAAATTGTCTCACAACTGAATGTAAACGTTGTCTGATCAACAACACTCCCTACCAGGGGGTTACACACTAGAAGATTCTGGCAGGCCTCAGCCAAGGCATGGAAAGGTACGGGTTTGGGGAATGCAGCAGGTCCACTATTGTAGGTTTTAGCTGAGGCTCCCACCCCAAAGCGGGCGCTGCCCTGATCTAGAGCGGCTTTCTTGGCTACCTCTACTTTTGGGCATAAAAAGTGTGGGTTCAGGGAATGCGGCCAGTCCACTCTTGTATGTCTCAGCCGAGGCTCTCATCCCAAAGCCAGTGCTGCCCTGATCTAGAACGGCTTTCTTGGCTACCTCTACTACCGGCATAGAAGGTACGGGTTCGGGGAATGCAGCAGGTCAACTCTTGTAGGTTTCAGCTGAGGCTCTCATCCCAAAGCCAGAGGTGCCCTGACCTAGGATGGCTTCTTTGGCTACCTCTACAGAAGGTGCAGGTTCAGTGAATGCGACCAGTCCACGCTTGTATGTCTCAGCCGAGGCTCTCATCCCAAGGCCGGTGGAGCTCTGACCTAGGATGGCTTCTTTGGCTATCTCTACTACCGGCATAGAAGGTGCGGGTTCAGGGAATGCAGCAGGTCCATTTTTGTATGCGTCAGCCAAGGCTCTCATCCCAAAGCCAGAGCTGCCCTGACCTAGGATGGTTTCCTTGGCTACTTCTACTACCGGCACAGAAGTTATGGGTTCAGGGAATGCGTCCAGTGCACACTTGTATGTCTCAGCTGAGGCTCCCATTCCAAAGCCGGAGTGGCTCTGACCTGGAACAGCTTTCTTGGCTCTCTCTACTTCTGGCACAGAAGGCGCGAGCTCAGGGAATGCAGCAGGTCCATTTTTGTATGCGTCAGCCGAGGCTCTCTTCCCAAAGCCAGCACTGCCCTGACCTAGGATGGCACTCTTAGTTACCTCTACTTCCAGTATAGATGGTACGGGTTCAGGGAATGCAGCAGGTCCACTCTTGTATGTCTCAGCCAAGGCTCCCATCCCAAAGCCAGTGTGTCTCTGACCTAAGACGGTTTTCTAGACAATCTCTACTACCAGCATAGAAGGTACAGGTTCAGGGAATATCCATAAAATAATGACTGCTGCCCTGCCCACTGTGTAACCTACCTACTGCCTTCCAACCGCTGAGTGCTCATGACAGTACCCAGTGGTTAAAGTGAATTCAGGGAGTGCGGCAGGTCCACTCTTGTAGGTCTCAGCCAAGGCTCTCACCCCAAAGTCGGTGCAGGTCTGACCTAGCAGGGCTTTCTTGGCTATCTCTACTTTCGGCATAGAAGGTGTGGATTAAGGGAAGGCGCCTGGTTGATTTTTGCATTTCTCAGCCGAGGCTCTCACCCCAAAGCCAGAGCTGCCCTGACCTAGGATGGCTTTCTCGGCTACCTCTACTTCCAGCATAGAAGGTGCGAGTTCAGGGAATGTGCCAGGTCCACTCTTGTAGGTCTCAGCCAAGGCTCCCATCCCAAAGCCAGAGCTGCCCTGACCTAGTATGGCTTTCTCGGCTACCTCTACTTCCAGCATGGAAGGTGCGGGATCAGGGAATGTGCCAGGTCCACTCTTGTAGGTCTCAGCAGAGGCTCCCAACCCAAAGCCGGTGCAGGTCTGACCTAGGATGGCTTTCTCGGCTACCTCTACATCCAGCACAGAAGGTGCGGGATCAGGGAACGCAGCCAGTCCACTCTTGTATGTCTCAGCAGAGGCTCCCAACCCAAAGCCGGTGTGGCCTGCCCACTGTGTACCTACTGCTGCCTCCCTACCCCTGAGTGCTCATAACAGTACCCAGTGGTTAAAGTGGATTCAGGGAGTGCGGCAGGTCCAATATTGTAGGTCTCAGCCAAGGCTCTCACCCCAAAGTCGGTGCAGGTCTGACCTAGCAGGGCTTTCTTGGCTATCTCTACTTTCGGCATAGAAGGTGTGGATTCAGGGAAGGCGCCTGGTTGATTTTTGCATTTCTCAGCCGAGGCTCTCACCCCAAAGCCAGTGCGGCTCTGACCTAGGATGGCTCTCTCGGCTACCTCTATTTCCAGCATGGAAGGTGCGGGTTCAGGGAATGTGCCAGGTCCACTCCTGTAGGTCTCAGCCGAGGCTCCCATCCCAAAGCCAGAGCTGCCCTGACCTAGTATGGCTTTCTCGGCTACCTCTACTTCCAGCATGGAAGGTGCGGGATCAGGGAATGTGCCAGGTCCACTCTTGTAGGTCTCAGCCAAGGCTCCCATCCCAAAGCCGGTGTGGCTCTGACCTAGGATGGCTTTCTCGGCTACCTCTACTTCCAGCATAGAAGGTGCGAGTTCAGGGAATGTGCCAGGTCCACTCTTGTAGGTCTCAGCCAAGGCTCCCATCCCAAAGCCAGAGCTGCCCTGACCTAGTATGGCTTTCTCGGCTACCTCTACTTCCAGCATGGAAGGTGCGGGATCAGGGAATGTGCCAGGTCCACTCTTGTAGGTCTCAGCAGAGGCTCCCAACCCAAAGCCGGTGTGGCCTGCCCACTGTGTACCTACTGCTGCCTCCCTACCCCTGAGTGCTCATAACAGTACCCAGTGGTTAAAGTGGATTCAGGGAGTGCGGCAGGTCCAATATTGTAGGTCTCAGCCGAGGCTCTCACCCCAAAAGTCGGTGCAGGTCTGACCTAGGATGGCTTTCTCGGCTAACTCTACTTTTGGAAGGTGCGGGATCAGGGAACGCAGCCAGTCCACTCTTGTATGTCTCAGCAGAGGCTCCCAACCCAAAGCCGGTGTGGCCTGCCCAATATGTACCTACTGCTGCCTCCCTACCCCTGACAGTAACATTACCCATTGGTTAAAGTGGATTCAGGGAGTGCGGCAGGTCCTAGTTACTAGTTCCCACAAAGTGTCAGAAGTGTCCTGTTTGTCCGCTGCAATATCGCAGTCCCACTATAAGTCGCTGATCGCCGCCATTACTAGTAGCAATAAATAAAATGTTATAAATATATCCCATGGTTTGCAGACGCAATAACTTTTGAGCAAACAAATCAATATACACTTGAATTTTTTTTTTTTTTTTAACCAAAAACATGTAGCAGAATACATATTGGCCTAAATTGAAGAAGAAATTTGATTTACATTTTTTTATTGGATGCGTTTTATGGCAGAAAGTAAAAAAAAGGGTTCATTTATTTTCCCCAAAATTGTTGGTTTTTTGTTTATAGCACAAAAACGAAAAACCGCAGGAGGTGATCAAATACCGCCAAAAGAAAGCTCTATTAAAAGGACATCAATTGTATTTATGCACAGTGTCGCACGACCGCGCAATCTTACGTTAACTGCTTCCGGACCGCCCCATGTATGTACTGGGTCTGGGGTGTGCGCCGCCAGCGATCAACTCCCGCTGCTATTGGGCACAGTGGGAGCCAATCAGCGGGTCCGGCTGACATCGCCGATCGTTCTCAGGAGAGGCAGAACGGTGGTCTGCCTTTGTAAACAATGCAGATTGCCGCTTCTGTGACAGGAGAAGACAGATCTTGCTAAGCAGAAAAAAGTATCTCTGTCTTCTTACAGTACAAGCAACTCTCCCACATACACACAGTGAGTAATCACTCCCTAGGGAAAACATTTAACAGTTTGATTGCCCCTCATGTTAACCCCTTCCTTGCCATTGTTAGGAGTACAGTAATAGTGCTTATTATTTAGCACTGACCAGTGTATCGTTATCACTGGTTCCCAAAAAAGTGTCAGTTAGTGTCCAATTTGTTAGTCGTAATACCGCATTCCCACTATAAGCCGCTGATTGCCGCCATTACTAGTAAAAAAAAAAATATATATATATATATATATTAAAATACTAATAATTATAATAATAATAAAAAAATAATAAAAAAATTCCATAAATATATCCCATTGTGTGGGTATAGGATTGTGTATATGGGATTGTATGGTTGGGTTTTCTTTACTGTTTTTTGTTTTATTGGTTAAGCCAGATGGTCATTTTTTCAACCTGACTAACTACGTTTGTAGATGCGATAACTTTTTAACTTTTGCGCAGAATACATTTTGGCCTAATTTGAAGAAGAAAATAGATTTTTTTTTTATTGTTTTTTTATATTTATGATGTTTTATAGCAGAAAGTTAAAAAAAAAATTATTATATATATATATATATATATATATATATATATATATATATATATATATATATATATATATATATATATATATATATATATATATATATATATATATATATATATATATATATATATATATATATATATATATATACACACACACACACATATATATATATATACACACACACACACACACACACACACACACACACACCCCCCCCCCAAAAAAAAACGGTGGTTTATAGCGCAAAACATATAAGAAAAAAAATAATAATAAATCCCAGAGGTGATCAAATACCACAAAAAGAAAGCTCTATTTGGTAAAAGTGTTGCACGACCGCGCAATGGTCAGTTAAAATAACGCAGTGCCATATCACTAAATATGGCCTGGTCAGGAAAGGGGTGGGTGAGGCCTGGTCAGGAAAGGAGGGGGGGGGGGGTGGAAGTGGGTAAGGCCTGGTCAGAAAGGGGGGGGGGGTAAATTTTCTGGAGGGCAAGTGTTTCAGGTGTACACTGCCTAAAAATATCAGATGTATGCATCTGTTGCAGGTAAATGTAGCCGCTCTTTACTTCCTCTGACAGCCATTGCTCATCCTACCACTTCCCCCTCTTTAGTTTTATTCTGAGCACACCAAGCCTGGAAGCAGAACTGAGCCGGCTCGGTCATTTTATGCATCTTATTCTAATTGATTCACAGGATGGCACGGCGTGCCCACATCACCCCTATTTAAAAATGTTGACCACCACACCCAGCCTTGCAGATTGATGGCGGCTTCCGCTGTCCAAAAAGCAGCTGCTGGAAGGCATGCGCACACAGGCGGGAAGGTCCTCCTGTGCTGAGTATCACACTCTGCCTGCCTGCTGGCTACACCAAAATATAGCCCCCACCCCAAGCTGTGGGAAAGAGGGCACAAAGAGGCCATGTGGGTCATGTGACCACCAAGAAAACAAAACAAAAACTTTTTTTTTTTTTTTAAACCTGAATTGGGCTTTTGCTGTATTCCTCCCACATATACTAAGGCTTCATTCGCTGTGCTGCTGTCTTAGCCAATGAGGAGGGGAGTCCCGGGAAGCCGAGACACTCCTGCAACATTGCTGGATAGCTTACAGCAGCAGCCCTAAAGTTGGGGGGGGGGGGGCGGGGGAGTCCTTGTTCACCCAAAAACACGTTGGCTTTACCATGTTTTGTCACAACTGTGGGGGGCGTGTCCTTCTTCCCCCGAAAAAGTGTTGGCTTTACCATGTTTTGTCACAGCTGTAGGGACGGGGTGTCCTTCTTCCCCCGAAAACGCGTTGGCTTTATCATGTTTTGTCACAGCTGTAGGGACGGGGGGGGGGGGGGTAGTCCTTGTTCCCCCAAAAACATTATGGCTTTACCATATTTTGCTACTTTCAATACATTGACTACATACTCACCTTCAAATTGAATATCAGGCGCTCCTCACACCTCACCTACCCCTACAAGTATCACAAAAAAATGGCCTGGTCAGGAAGAGGGTAAAACCTTCCAGAGCAGAAGTGGTCAAAGACGACGATTGTAAACTCTGACATTCACAGACATGACCAAGCATGATGGGAATTGTAGTTCCTGAACAGCTGGAGGTCCATAGTTTGAAGACCCCTGTTTTAGAGGGAAAGGCCCTGATTATACCTCGTCCCACACACTAAGGCTGGCCATACACTATACAATCTTCTTTAGATTTACCTTCAACTATGTAATGCAAGAGCCGGCCTTGCTGCAAACACATTGAAAGTGTTTAGGTTTGACCTCATATTAGATGGTTTTGGTAAATCTAAAAAGGAAAATGTAATAATGCAGTGATGGAGAACCTTGGCATCCCAGATGATTTTGGAACTACACTGCAGAGTGCATGAGCATCATGGGAAATGTAGTTCCAAAAACATCTGGGGTGCCAAGGTTCCCCATCACTGGTATAATGCATGGCCAGCCTTACACATGCTCCAACATGGTGCACGGCTTCTCAAATTATAATGGACCCCAAACACACATCCATCCATGCATAAAAAAAATTTACAACACACACATGACAACACTTGTACCTGCAGACAACAGTGTGTGTGTGTTGTCTTTGATGCGTGGACGTGCATTGGGGGGGGGGGGGGGGACGGTAAGAAATGGAGCACGCACAAATAATTGTACAGGTGTGAATGTTACCATTCCATAGCTGTGATATCAGAACTCCCCCCATATAAGAAGTCCTATCACATAGACATCAAAGTGTAACTTCTATACAGAATTACTGCTACATCTAGAGAAGATTAAAAGCTTTACGGCCAGCTTGCCACGGGTACTGGTGATACCAAAAGGGCAAAGTGGAGCAGATCTGGTGACCCTCCCTCCCCCCCCGGTGATACCAAAAGGGCAAAGTGGAGCCGATCTGGTGACCCCAACATCCAGAGGACGTTGGGGTCACCCCCCCATCCAGAGGAAGAGGCCGGTACAGCACCGTACTCACCAACCCATGTCCTACATTCTGTAGCTTCACAAATCTGTCCGAGTGATGATGGGAATAGGTATGGAGAAGAGGATGTGACATCACATTCATTATCTGCAGGTGAGTCCTCCTGATACAGGTGTCCCCAATTACCTGTAATTACAAGTCACACTCACCGATTTATCCACCCCCACCCCTGTACACAATTCTGGAATGGCTTTTCCTTTGCATTCTATCTGCATATTATTGTTCAGATTGGATTTCTTTGTAAACCTGAACTCCAGGCAGATATAAAAGACCCAAAGTAAAGCTGGATACACACTATACAACTTTTGTTGGTAGATTTCCTTTATGTCCCGTACACACGTTCATATTATCATACGACAAACCTCGCTTTCGACCTAGTCTCACGATAATCGGATCATTAGTACACCGCTTTCGACAGCTGATCACGACAGTTGGTCCAACAAAATCCGAAGGGACAAACCTGAAAACTTCTGTCGTACGACATCTTCTCGAACGATAATCGTTTCGTCAGTACAGTATTCGTACGCTAAAAGTCGATCGACAAATACCACGCATGATTGGAAACAGTAAAATATTCCCCAGTGGTCAGACGTATATACATCACTTCCGATACGTAGCTACGAAAAATACACTTGGTCAGTGAATCGTACGAAGAAAGTCGGATGGTTTTTAACCACTTAAGCCCCGGAAGATTTTACCCCCATTCCGACCAGGGGGTATTTTGCGATTCGGCACTGCGTGACTTTAACGGACAATGGCGCGGTCGTGCGACGCTGTACCTAAACGAATTTGGCGTCCTTTTTTTCCCACAAACAGAGCTTTCTTTTGGTGGTATTTGATCACCTGTGCGATTTTTTGATCACGCGCTATAAACAAAAAAAAGCGTCAATTTTGCAAAAATAGCAATATTTTTCACATTTTTTTATATGAAATTCCCAAAAAAAAAATGTAAAAATCAAAATTTTTTAACTTTTTCGGCCAATTTGTTTTATGCTACCTATGTTTGGTAAAAAAAAAAAAAAAAAAAAAAAAAAAAAAAAAAAATCGCAAAAAGCGTATTTTGATTGGTTTGCGCAAAAGTTATCGCGTTTACTAACAAAGGGAAAGATTTTTGTCATTTTTGTTGTTTTTTTTTTTTAACGTGTAATGGCGGCGATCTGCGATTTTTTTTGCGGTACTGCGACATTGGGGCGGACAGATCGGACCCTTGACTGACATTTTTGACACTTTTGGGGTTACCAGTGACATTTCTACAGTAATCAGTGCTATACATATGCACTGTTACTGTAAAAATACACTGGTAGTGAAGGGGTTAACTTTACTTGGGAGGGAGGGGCTGTGTGTGTCCCTCGGGGCGTGCTTTCTACTGTGATTGGCTGTGGCTTCAGCTGTAAGGACACTGATCAACGGATCTACATACTAGATCCGAGTGATCAGTATCCTAACAGCAAGGAGAATGACAGGCAGCTTGTTTACACAAGCTGCCTAACATTCTCCCTCTCCCCCGCCGATCGCCGAGTGACCGGCGGACATCGGGTCCGCCGGTCACACGCGCGGGGGGGTCCGTGACCACGCGGGAGCGGGAGCACGCCTCCGGGGGCACGCGCTCGCTCCCTAGACCCTCACAAGCTAGTGACGTAGCCCTACGTCACTTTGCCTGTGAGGGGCTGACTGCCGACGTAGATCGGCGTTAGGCAGTCGGCAAGTGGTTAGGCTGAGTTGCTTTCGATTTTAGTAACATACAACAATTGCGAAACTTTAGTAGTACGATTATCGGAATGTGTGTACGGGGCATTAGATTAAAGCGGTTGTAAACCTAAAATAAAAAAAATAAACAAAAAATCCTGCAAGACAAAGGCATAACTAGCTCATTATGAATTACTTACCTTAGAACGAAGCCTCGGCACGGAGCCCCGGACACGGCTGCGGGCGCTGACATGATCCCACGGCGTCTCTTCCGGGTTCGGCGGCCTCGGGGCTGTGATTGGCCGGAGCCGCGATGACGTCACTCCTTTTACGGCAAACTCCCGGCAAGGGCAGCTGAAGGTCCGCATGCGCTCACGTGAGCGGCTGCATGCACTGCAAATATCTCCTAAACCGTGCCTTATTATAGGCTTACCTGTAGTTAAAAGTGAAAAGAAGCGGTATACTACTGCTTTAACTATATAGTGCAAGGGCCGGCCTGATTGCATACAAATTGAAAGTGTTTAGATTTGACCTCATATTAGATGGTTTTGGTAAATCTAAAGGAAAAAATCTAAAGAGAATTGTATAGTGTGTATCCAGCTTTATTCCTCCTGTATTGAATTGTATTGTAACTGTATTGTCTTCCCCCACATTGTAAAGCGCTGCGCAAACTGTTGGCGCTATATAAATCCTGTATAATAATAATAATTATTACATTATTAACCACTTCTGGACCAGAAGGATTTTCCCCCTTAATGACCAGGCCATATTTTGCGATTCGGCACTGCGTTATTCTTAACTGACAATTGCGCGGTCGTGCGACACTGTACCCAAATAAATTTGACGTCCTTTTTTTCCCACAAACATAGCTTTCTTTTGGTGGTATTTGGTCACCTGTGCGGTTTTTCGTTTTTTTTTTTTTTTTTTTTTTTGCGCTATAAACAAATATAGAGCGACAATTATGAAAAAAAAAAAACAATTTTCACATTCTGCTATATAACATTCCCCAAAATAAAAAAATGTAAAAATCAAAATTTTTTAACATTTTAGGCCAGTGGTTCTTAACCTTGTTGGAGGTACTGAACCCCACCAGTTTCATATGCGCATTCACCGAACCCTTCTTAACCACTTTACCACCGGAGGATTTTGCTGTCTTACGTCCGGGCCACTTTTTGCGATTCGGCACTGTTCGACTTTAACTGACAATTGCGCGTTCATGCAACGCCGTACCCAAACGAAGCTTTCTTTTGGTGGCATTTGATCACCTGTGCGATTTTTACTTTTTGCGCTATAAACAAAAAAAGAGCGACAATTTTGAAAAAATAATATTTTTCACATTTTTTTTATATGAAATTCCCCCCCAAAAAAAATTTAAAAATCAAAATTTTTATCATTTTAGGCCAATTTGTTTTCTGCTACATATTTTTGGTAAAAAAAAAAAAAAAAAAATCACAATAAGCGTATTTTGATTGGTTTGCGCAAAAGTTATTGCGTTTACTAACTAAGGGAAAGATTTCTGTAGTTTTTGGTGTTTTTTTTTTTTTTTTTTTAACGAGTAATGGCGGCGATCTGCTTTTTTATTTTGTGGGACTGCGACATTGCGGCGGACAGATCGGACCCTTGACTGACATTTTTGACACTTTTGGGGGTACCAGTGACATTACTGCAGTAATCAGTGCTATACATATGCACTGTTACTGTAAAAATAACACTGGCAGGGAAGGGGTTCATTTTATTGGAGAGGGAGGGGTTAATGTATGCCTGGTGCTTACTAACGTGTGTGGGGGGAGGTGACTGAGTGACACAGGGACAGATCCAGTGTTCAGCTATGCTGAATCCTGTGATCTGTCCCTGCCTGTCACTTAGGAGATCCGCCCACTTGGTTTACTCCAGACTCGATTCCCCGACGATCGGGGAAGAGCGGCGGTGATCACCGCCACTCCTCCCCTGGCCCGACTCCCGCTGTGACTGAATACAGAGGGAGCGAGACTTTGGCGCCGTGCGCGTGCCACCGAGAAGGGGGAGTGTCTGCCGACGTAGGTCTACGTCGTCAGACCTACAAGAGCCACTTTGCCGCAGTAGAGCTCTAGTGAGCAGCGGTAAAGTGGTTAATTGGAAAAATAAAATTTCATAATAATCAGTACTATAAATATGCACTGTTACTGTAATAATGACACTGGCAGGGAAGGGGTTAACCCAGGGGCGATCAAAGGGCTAAATGTGTACCTAGGAGCGTGTTTTCTAACTGTATGGGGGCGTGGCTTGTGAAATGACCATAGAGACCTGTGTTCCTATATAGAAGGCGCTCTGTGATCATTCCATAGAGAAGAACAGTCAGATGTGTTTACAACATCCGACCGTTCTTCTCTCTCAGCGGGGAACGATCGCGGGTGTGAGGCGCCAATCAGAGCTGCCTGCCCCGTGCATCGGAGTCCCCGCAGCCGAGGAGGGGGGGGGGGTGGGTGGTCGCACAACCGACGTATACCTATGGCGGTTTGCACAGGAGGGCCAGCCTGCGGTGGGCGGTCCTTAGGTGGTTAAAGCACACTCAAATGTGGAACTTTCGCTTATCTGTCGCCTGGCACCTTTCGGGGGTGGGGGGGAAAGACGGGGTACCTGTTTTTGACAGGTACCCTTTGCCCCCACTTCCGTCAGACCTCGCTACGGCGGGGTATATCAGACGTTAGGCCCCCTCCTCCCTCCCTCTACTTCCAGCCCAGTTACTGAGCGCATCACGCATGCGCAGTAGGGACCCGGCCGTGAAGCCGCAAGGCTTCCCTTACCGGCAATCGCGGCGGCAGCAGCACCCAACAGCAGATGGAAACACCGGCTGTGGTGCCGACATCGCTGGACTCCAGGACAGGTAAGTGTGACTTATAATTTTTGGAGTTCACCATAGAGTATACCAAGGACCAGATGGTCCCCGGTCATCTCTATGATTCTCGGAGGCCCGGGAGCGATGTTATGACGTCACGTCCAGCCTGGCCGTTGTAAATACTGCTGTGATCTTGGCTGGAAAGGCCGACATCATTTTCTTTTTTTTTTGATCTCAGAATTTCCTGCCTAGGAGGAGAGATGTGGGGACTTCTAGACCCCCAGAGATGTACATAAAGAGGACCTGTCATGCCCTATAGACCCCCAGAACTCTCCATAAAGAGGACCTGTCATGCCCTATAGACCACCAGAGCTCTCCATAATGAGGACCCGTCATGCCCTATAGACCCCAGAACTCTCCATAAAGAGGACCTATCATGCCCTATAGACCCCCAGAGCTCTTCATAAAGAGGACCTGTCATGCCCTACAGACCCCAGAACTCTCCATAAAGAGGACCTGTCATGCCCTATAGACCCCAGAACTCTCCATAAAGAGGACCTGTCATGCCCTATAGACCCCCAGAACTCTCTATAAAGAGGACCTGTCATGCCCTATAGACCCCGGAACTCTCTATAAAGAGGCCCTGTCATGTCCTATAGACCCCCAGAGCTCTCCATAAAGAAGACCTGTCATGCCCTATTCTTATTACAAGAGATGTTTACATCGTATTTTTATGTGTGCATAGTCACACTCTGATACAGAGGTTCACTCATTATGAAGGGAAGAGATGCGCACAAGCGCCTTGGCTGTCCCAAGTCTCTCTCTCCTCATTGGCTCCAACTGCTGTCAATCACAGCCAATGAGGAGGGAGCAGGGGAGGGGGCAAAGCCTCTATGTATCTTATAGACGCATAGAGTGGCGCTCAGGAGCGAGCCCGTACCAGTGCTCTCCTAGCAAGCAGCTTGCTTTTGGGGGGGGGGGGGGGGCAGGAGCACCAGTGGGGGACCAGCGAAGATGAGGATCGGGGCTGCTTCATTGCAAAACCGTTACACAGAGCAGGTAAGTATAACAGGTTTGTTAATTATATATATATATATATATATATATATATATATATATATATATATATATATATATACACACACACACACACACACACACACACACATATTTTTTTATTTATTTTTTTTTTTCAAGCCTTGATTGCCGGTTCACATTGTTGCAATGCAGGAACCCTGCTAATCCCGCATTGCAGGCAGTTCACACTGCCATATGCAGACTGCTGGGGGGGGGGGGGGGGGGGGTGTCAATACAAAGTTAACGACACCCCCAGATTAGTTTGCATATCGCAGTGCGAACTGTCAATTTGGACAGCAATCAGATCGCATAGGTGTGAACACCCATGCGATCCGATTCTGGTGCGGACCATAAAAAGGGTCCTGTGCGACTCTTTTGGTCTGAATGCGAAGCGAATTCAGCCATACAATATGTATTGGCTGAATTTGCGTCGTGCAGACATCGCATGTGACATCGCTGAAGTGTGAACCGGCACTCAATATCACTTTAAGTGCCATAACAGCCAAAGTTGCATCAAAGTCGTAATGGAAATCGCACGACTCTGGAGTCGCACAAGTGTGAATGGAGCCTAACTCCTCACCTATCCCCATCCAAACACCCTTTTTAGCGCTCCTGGGAGGACTGAAATATGGACGCCGCCGTTGGTGAAGTTGTTGGCTCTGTCATTTACCTTTGCTGCGCCTTTTAGGGAATCACCGACCTCGATTCAGCATGCAGCCAGTGAGGGGTCTGGTAAGTCCCATGATTCAATCAGGACTAGAGAACGTAGTGTGAAGGGGGGGGGGGGGGGGTGGGGGTGATACAAAAGGCCACTCTGTATGCAAATTGGAATGTAGAGCGGAGAAAGGCGGCCTCCACATTCCACACTGCACAGCAGACAGAACTCAGCAGGGGGGGGGGGGGCTCAGTGGGACGCCAGGGGCCCCTGGGATACACTGCGGGATGCAAGGGGTTACACATCACACTCTTCAAGTTCAGGGCCTGATGAAGCCGATATTTATGGAAGTCAATAGCTCATTCCTGCACCGTGTAACTTCCTGTAACAGGTTGCTATGGTTACAGGACAGGTTCACTTTAGAGGAAATTCGGTCATGAAACGCATCTACAGGTCAGGTAATGTCAGGTCAGGTCCATTCCACCTCCACTTCCCTTCTGCCATACAGAACACTCTCCCTGAATCGGGGCGGGTCTACTGTCTGAGATCACACGGCCTGCGATGGTCGCTGCAGTCCTGACACCACACAAACCTCTTCTCACAGGCTGAACTACAGCCTTTCCGATTGGCTGAAATGTTTTTTTTGCAATGAAACAACACAGGTTGCATTAAAGCATTTGTTACGAGCAGTGCCCCGCAACCGGCGCCACAAGCAGAGCAGTGCCCCGCAACCGGCGCCACAAGCAGAGCAGTGCCCCGCAACCGGCGCCACAAGCAGAGCAGTGCCCCGCAACCGGCGCCACAAGCAGAGCAGTGCCCCGCAACCGGCGCCACAAGCAGAGCAGTGCCCCGCAACCGGCGCCACAAGCAGAGCAGTGCCCCGCAACCGGCGCCACAAGCAGAGCAGTGCCCCGCAACCGGCGCCACAAGCAGAGCAGTGCCCCGCAACCGGCGCCACAAGCAGAGCAGTGCCCCCGCAACCGGCGCCACAAGCAGAGCAGTGCCCCCGCAACCGGCGCCACAAGCAGAGCAGTGCCCCGCAACCGGCGCCACAAGAAGAGCAGTGCCCCGCAACCGGCGCCACAAGAAGAGCAGTGCCCCGCAACCGGCGCCACAAGAAGAGCAGTGCCCCGCAACCGGCGCCACAAGCAGAGCAGTGCCCAGCAACCGGCGCCACAAGCAGAGCAGAGCCCTGCAACTGGCGCCACAAGCAGAGCAGTGCCCCACAACCGGCGCCACAAGCAGAGCAGTGCCCCGCAACCGGCGCCACAAGCAGAGCAGGGCGCCAGGAGCAATGCTCCGCAAGCAGTGTGCCAGGAGCAATCGGCACCAGGAGCAAAGCAGTGCTGCACAATTGGCACCAGTGCTCCGCAAGCAGTGCTCTGCAACCAGTGCCAGAAGAGGAGCTCCGCAACCAGCACCAGAAGCAGAACAGTGCTCCGCAACCAGCGCCAGGAGCAGAGCAGTGCTCCGCAAACCGGTGCCAGGAGCAGAGCAGTGCTCCGCAAGCCTATGAGAGGAGTGGTGTACTGCAGAGCATTATGCATCACACTCCACTGTGCTGTGTTCAAAAGGAAAAACGTCTGCTGATCCTGCCAGAAACCCAGTGCATTCCTGTTATTTCAAGCACTGTTCTCACTTCTGCCCAGTTCACCTCTGAACTACATAACACGGGATTAACCACTTAAGCGCCGGGCCTATTTCTGACACGTTGTTTACTAGGTAAAAAAAAAAAAAATCTGAAAATTACTTTGAACTCCCAAACATTATATATATATATATATATATATATATATATATATATATATATATATATATATATATATATATATATATATATATATATATATATATATATATATATATATATATATATATATATATATTTTTTTTTTTTTTTTAGCAGAGACCCTATAGAAAAAAAAAAAATGGAGATCGTTGCAAGATTTTATGTCACACCGTATTTGCGCAAAGGTCTTACGAATGCAATTTATTTGAAAAAAAAATACACTTTTTTTTTTTATTAAAAAATAACAGTAACATTACTAATTTTTTTTCTATAAGTGTGAAGCCGAGTAAATAGATACCCAACATGTCACGCGTTAACCTTGCACACTCATGGAATGGCGACAAACATTGGCACTTAAAAATCTCCATAAGCGACGGGTTAAAAATGTCTACAGGTTACCAGTTTAGAGTTACAGAGGAGGTCTAGGGATAGAATTATTGCTCTCACTCTAACGATCACAGCGATACCTCACATGTGTGGTTTGAAAACCGTTTACATATGTGGGCGGGACTTGCGTATGCGTTCGCTTCCGTGTGCGAGTTCGGAGGGACATTTCAAAATGTATTTATTTTTTTTTTCCTATTCTATTTAAAGCGGAGTTCCGGGCACAAAAACGATTTTTTTTTTTGTGCCCCTCCGCTAGGTAGAGCTCACCTGAAAAGGAATTGGATAGTTATTTTTATTTTTTTTGTTTACTCACCTTTTTATTGAAGATCGTAAATGTACTCATCTATGACTGCTTCCTCCCTCGGAGCCGCGGCTCACCCCGTCACTTCCTGCCTCGCGATGATTCCTGGGAGCTAAACGTCATCGCTCCCAGGAATCAATGCGACGGCACCGGGTGACGCCGCATTCCTCTGCTAAACAGCTTCTGGGCATGCCCAGAAGCTGTTTAGGAATGCGGCGCCGCACCGGAAGTGACGAGAGGGGCCGGTGCAGTGCATTCTGGGACATGAAGACGCGGAAGAAGACAGAGAAGAGGACCGCGCCGGCTTCAGCTGCCCACAACAGAGATGGAAACGCTGTGGAAGAAATTTTATAAGTGAGTATTTCTTCTTGCAGGTAAGTGCGAACCGGGACAAATCAGAGGCTAGCCATTGTGGAATGTGCTAGCCCTGACTGTCCCGGGGGTATGTTCAGCAAAAAATCATTTCTGTGCCCGGAACTCCGCTTTAACTTTTTATTTTTTACTTTTACACTGTCCCCTTAGTGCCGGTTCACACTACCGCGACACGACTTCGGGAGGGCGACCTGTGAAGTCCCGTGCACCGCGAATTCGGCGCGACTTGCACTTCATATAATGAATGTCAATGCAAGTCGCTCCGAGGTCGTCCCGAAGTAGTACAGGAACTATTTTCTGAGTCGGAGCGACTATTAGAACGGTTCCCGTAGCACTGCATGGACCGCGACTTGTCAGGCTGACCAGTCGCCTGACAAGTCGGGGTAGTGTGAATGGGCACTTAAAAAACATCTTTGATCCCTTTTATTCCTATTACAAGGAATGTAAACATCACTTGTAATAGAAATAAGCAGGACAGGTCCTCTTTAATGTGAGATCTGGGGTCAAAAAGACCTCACATCTACACTTAAAGCGGAGTTCCACCCAAAAGTGGAACTTCCGCTTTAGGGAGTCCTGACCCCCCGACATGCCACATTTGGCATGTCATTTTTTGGGGGGGGGAGCGGGTACCTAGTTTTGACAGATACCCGCTCCCACTTCCGCTCGGAGCGCCGCAGTGCCCTGAGCGGAAGTTCTCCTCTCCCCCTCCCTCCCTGCAATCTTCTGGGACACGTCAGAGGTCCCAGAAGATTGCCGGCCAATCACGGCGCGCAGCGCAACTCGCGCATGCGCAGTGGGTACCCGGCTGTGAAGCCGCAAACTGTAACAGCCGGGTGCCCACAGCAGTGATGCCGGCGCCGAGGGAGAGGATCGAGGCTTCCGGCGGCCGCATCGCTGGACCGTTGGACAGGTGAGTAAATGGCTGGAACTCCGCTTTAATTACAATAAAATAAAAAAAATAAAAACAGTGACGGGGCGCTTGATTTTTTTTCAGATCTCACTTTTTAGTGTTAATTTTTTACACGGTCTCTTTTAAAAAAAAATAAAATAAAAAAAGTTTGGTTAATTTTATTCCTACTACAAGAAATATAAACATCCCTTGTAATAGAAATAAGCAGGACAGGTCCTCTTTAATGTGAGATCTGGGGTCAAAAAGACCTCACATCTCACATCTACACTTAAAGGGCCCATTTTTTTTTTTGTTACAGTAATTAAGGGCAGAAGTGACATCTGACGTCGCTCCAGTCCTCCAAGGCCATAGAGTAGAGTGTGTGGGCCATCTTGCCCTCACTCGACTTCCTGCCAATCTGCACAGAGGATTGGATCATTTCCGCCACTACCGACGGCTCTGGTAAGCGAGGAAAATGACCAGGAAACAGGAGGGGGGGGGGGGGGTCACCTCTCCCGGTGCCCATAAAAGTGATTCCGTGGCAAATCTGCCACTGGGACCACTTTTATGTTAAAGAGGACAGCCCGCCATTTAAAAATAAACCGGGGTTATTGCAGCAGATATTTAACGTCGAAGTAAATGCGCGGTGGCCGGACCGGAACTGTGGTTGACATTTTGCAACTGTGACCCCATCCTCCATTACTCAACCACAGCCCTGGCATTTGTTGGCCGTACCTTCCGCATTTCCTGAACCCGGTCCTAGGGGTGACAACTACCTTGTCTCTTTAAAGTGCTTGTAATCCCTTCCATATTCCCAGTGAAGTGACTGGCCTCAGGTAATGCAGAGATGAAAGTTGTACCTGGTTATCTGCAGTCTCCTCTCTTCTACAGCCAAAGTGCAATATTTATATAGCTTGCCTGAGCTTCCAGAAAGCAGGGAGGGGGCGGAGAGCTGAAGGTACACTCTGCAGAGCTCTGAGAGCTGATTGGAAAGAAAGTACCCCCCACCCCCCCCCCCCCCTTCACACAGCACAAAGGAACAGAGCTGAAGCTGTCAATCACAGGCTGTGTGCTGCAGCTCCCTCTCCTGTCACCATTTATCTGTTGGTGTCAGGAAAACTTATCATACTGATAGAGGAAGGAGGCAGCAGACAGAAATTACATTCAGCCCCAGGTTCACACTCCGCATGTTTTGAAATAGTGCAAGTTCAGCTAAACTCGGCACGATTTCAAGCTGGCATTTCAGTCTGACTTCGGGGGCGATTTCACGGACGTCTGTCCGGGTTCCTGCACAGATCTCTATGGAAATCGCCCCCCAAAAAAAAAAAAAAAAAAAAAAAAAAAAAAAAAAAAAAAAAAAAATCGGCAAAAGTAGTACAGACACTACTTTCGGGAATCAGTGCGGCCTCGGCAAATTCAGCGTCGTGCCGATTTGGACGGAGCCGTAGCCGGCAATTGCCTCCGATTTGACATGCGATTTGAAACGTCAAATCGGACCAATGTGAATGTGGGCTAAGGATCGGTTCACGCTGATGCGATGCCAGACATCGCATGGGATTCAGACCGCATTGCAGTCCAGATCACATGCAATGTCTGTGCAAAACGAATTCGGCCATACAAACTGTATGGCTGAATTTCCATCGCATTTGAATCATTCGGATCGTACAGGACCCTATTTTTTTTTTTTAAAGAAAAAAAAAAAAAAAAAAAAAAAAAAAAAAAAAAAAAAAAAAAAATCGCAATAAATATTTTAATTGGTTTGCACAAAAGTTATTGCGTTTACTAACTACGGGAAAGATTTTAGTCATTTTTATTTTACCAGTAATGACGGCGATCTGCGATTTCTTGTGGGACTGCGACTTTGCGCGGACAGATCGGACCCCTAACTGACATTTTTGACACTTTTGGGGGGACCAGTGACATTACTACAGTAATCAGTGCTAAAAAGATGCACTGTCACTGTAATAATGACACTGGCAGGGAAGGGGTTAACACTGTGGGTGATCAAGGGGTTAAATGTGAGCCTAGGGGAGTGATTCTAACTGTATGGGGGCGTGGCTTGTGAAATGACCATAGAGACCTGTGTTCCTATATAGAAGGATCACAGGCGCTCTGTGATCATTCCAGGGAGAAGAAGGGTCAGCTGTGTTTACAACAGCCGACTGTCCTCTCTCAGTGGGGAGCGATCGCGGGTGTCAGGCGGAGCCGCTTGACCCGTTCATCGGCTCCCCCACTGCCGAGTGGGGGCGGGAGCGCGCCGGCGCATGCTCGCCCCCTAGCTGCCGGCGAGCGACCGATGTAGGTGTACGTTGGTTTGCGCAGGAGAGCCACCCTGCCATAGTAAAAAAAGGTGGCGGGTGGTCGGCAACCGGTTAGGCCCCTTTCACACTAGTGCGACTTGTCCTGCGATTTTGGACCGCAAAATCGCATGACAAGTCGTTTTCCATTATTTTCAATGAGCCCCATTCATATCAGTGCGTTTTGAAGTCGCACCAACTTCAAAGTAGTTCCTGCGCTACTTTGGCACGATTTGAATGCGTTTTTGAGGTATATAGCCCTGAGCCATTGCTCAAAATCGCGGCAAAGTCGCGGCAAAGTCGTGCCGCGATTCGCGGCAAAACCGCGTTGCATAAGTGTGAAAGGGGCCTTAAAGAAACAAAAAACACAGGGGAAGGCACATGTACTGAATATGCTGTCGCCCTATGACAGAATACTGCAGATACACAGGTACAACTTGTATAGGAGGATTGGTTTAATCTCTGTGTATCCCTTGAGACCAGTACCTTCACTGAGAATATGGAAGGGTTTACAACCACTTTAAAAAGAGACAAACACAGGGAAAGGCACATGCACTGACTTTATGGTCACCCTCAGACAGTGATGGTGAACCTTGGCACCCCAGATGTTTTGGAACTACATTTCCCATGATGCTCCACTACACTGCAGAGTGCATGAGCCTAATGGGAAATGTAGTTCCAAAACATCTGGGGTGCCAAGGTTCGCCATCACTGCCCTAGGACAAAAGACTGCAGATCAACAGGTACACCTACTGTAGGCGGATTGGTTTAATCCTTGTGTATCACCTGAGGAAAGTCTCTTCACTGGGTATATGGAAGGGCTTACAACATGGGTGCTCAACCTGTGGCCCTCCAGCTGTTGCGGAACTACAAAAGTCATGAGGCATTGCAAGGCAAACAGTTACAAGCATGACTCCCAAAGGCAGAGGCATGATGGGACTTGTAGTTCCGCAACAGCTGGTGGGCCACAGGTTGAGCACCCATGGTTCACAACCAATTTTCAAACAGGTAAAACAGAGGAAGGCAGATGTACTGAATATGTTGTCACCCTAGACCAGTGGTCCTCAACTCCGGTCCCCGGGGCCCACTAACAGGCCAGATTTTAAGTATTACCTTGGGGAGATGCAGACTAGAGTACTGCAATCACTGAGCAGCAAATTAGATCACCTGTGATGTATTTCAGTTATCTTGCAAACCTGGCCTGTTAGTGGGCCCTGAGGACCAGGGTTGAGGACCACTGCCCCAGTGATGGAGAACCTTGGCACCCCAGTTGTTCTGCAACTACATTTCCCATGATGCACATGCACTCTGCAGTGTAGCTGAGCATTATGGGAAATGTAGTTCCAGAACATCTGGGGTGCCGAAGTCAGCCATCACTGCACCAGACCGAAGACTGCAGATAAACAGGTACAAAATTACAGGTCCTTGAAAAGTATTCACACCCCTTGACACATTTTGTCAGGTTACAACCAAAAACGTGAATGTATTTTATTGGGATTTTATGTGATAGACCGACACAAAGTGGCCATAATTGTGAAGTGGTAGGAAAATGAGAAATGATACAAATAAATCTGTGAAAAGTGTGGCTGCATTTGTATTCACCCCCCGGTGTCAATACTTTGTAGAACCGCCTTTCCCTGCAATTACAGCTGCAAGTCTTTTTGGGGATGTCTCTACCAGCTTTGCACATCTAGAGAGGACATTTCTGCCCATTCTTTTTTGCAGAATATCTCATCTCTGTCAGATTGGATGGAGAGCGTCTGTGAACAGCAATTTTCAAGTCTTGCCACAGATTCTCAATGTGATTTAGGTCTGGACTGTGACTGGGCCATTCTAACACATGAATATGCTTTGATGTAAACCATTCCATTGTAGCTCTGGCTGGATGTTTCAGGTCGTTGTCCTGCTGGAAGGTGAACCTCCGTCCCAGTCTCAAGTCTTTTGCAGACTCTAACAGGTTTTCTTCTAAGATTGTCCTGTATTTGGCTCCATCCATCTTCCCATCAACTCTGACCAGCCTCCCTGTCCCTGCTGAAGAAAAGCATCTCCACAACATGATGCTGCCACCACCATGTTTCACAGTGGGGATGGTGTGGTCAGGGTGATGTGCAGTGTTAGTTTTCCGCCACACATAGCGTTAGGCCAAAACGTTGAATTTTGGTCTCATCTGAGCAGAGCTCCTTCTTCCACATGTTTGCTGTGTCCCCCACATGGCTTCTCCCAAACTGCAAACAGGACTTCTTATGGCTTTCTTCCACCAATGGCTTTCTTCTTCTCACTCTTCCATAAAGGGCAGATTTGTGGAGCGCACGACTAATAGTTGTCCTGTGGACAGATTCTCCCACCTGAGCTGTGGATCTCTGCAGCTCCTCCAGAGTTCCCATGGGCCTCTTGGCTGCTTCTCTGATGAATGCTCTCCTTGCCCGGCCGGTCAGTTTAGGTGGACGGCCATGTCTTGGTGGCGGCTTGGCCGGTCAGTTTAGGTGGACAGCCATGTCTTGGTAGGGTTGCTGTTGTGCCATACTCTTCCCATTTTCCCATGATGGATTGAACAGCGCTCCGTGAGATGGTCAAAGCTTGGGATATGTTTTTATAACCTAACCCTGCTTTACACTTCTCCACAACTTTATCCCTGACCTGTCTGCTGTGTTCCTTGGCCTTCATGATGCTGTTTGTTCACTAAGGTTCTCTAAGGCTCCATTCACACCTGAGCGTATCATTTTCAGGCATTTTTTACAGGTGTTTGGAGGCAGGCATTGACAGTAAGGCTACATGTACACGGGACGTTTTAAAAAGTCCTTTGAACGCTGGAACTTGACAGCTACAGAACGACATTTTTAAAATGCCCGTTGCGTCGCGTTTGGACGCGTTTAAAGGCGTTTGCGTTCAGAGGAGTTTCCCAAATACCCACAATTGCTCAATAATTCTGGGGGGGGGGGGGGGGGGTGTGGTCAAACCAACAACAACCCAAAATCTACAGAGAGTTGGGTGACCCCGGCATGGCAGAGTCAGGTTACCGTGTGACATGGCAGCTGCAAACTCCAGTCACCCTGACATGGCAAAGTGGGGTCATGCAGCTGCCATGTAAGGGTGACCTGACTCTGCCATGCCAGGGTGACCCAAGTATGCAGATTTTGGGTTAGGGGTATACATACATATACACACACATACACACAAATATATATAAGGCCTCATGAAAACAGGTTGACAGGTTCTCTTGTGGAGGGATCTGGGGGGTCTAAAAGACCCCAAACCCCTCCTCTGCACTTAAAAGCATTCAAAACGCCAAGTTTGGCTGTTTTGAATGCTGTAATTATTTTTAATCTGGCGCCGAGTACCCGGAAGTGAGGTCATGACATCACATCCGGGTTTTTGCATGGAGACCCAATCAGAGCCAAATGCGGCTTTGATTGGGTCTTCGGTGGCCTTGCAGGCTGGTTGCCCGGATCTCCCATCCGGCTTTGATGGGGTCTTCAGCGGCCATGCAGGCTGGTTGCCCGGGTCTCCCAGTGGGATGGGAGATCTGGGCGAGCCGCGGGAGAAAGAAGGGGGGGGGAAACGTTCCCTCCTGCTCCTTGTAATGACAGCCGAGCGGCTTCTCAGCCCCATCGGTTGTCATTACAAGACAGCCGACCGTCGGCTACCGGAGTGATGCCTCTAGCTGTAGGCATCACCCCGGTACAAGCACTTTCCAAAATAGCGGCGATATCGGCCAACTTGGTGGTCGATTCCGATATAAATCGGGGAAAGCGCATATTTGCCCAATTGGGCAATTACTCAATTAACTGAGGATGAGCCGGTGTGGTAACTTTTGTATGAGTCCGTTGGGTGAACCGCCCGTTTGAAAGGAGCCTAAAGGGGGCTGAATGCAAAATTCATGCCACACTTTTAACATTATTTGTATCATTTATCATTTTCCTTCCACTTCACAATTATGTGCCACTTTGTGTCGGTCCATCGCATAAAATCAAAATAAAATACATTTACGTTTTTGGTTGTAGCATAACAAAATGTGGAAAATTTCAAGGGGTGTGAATACTTTTTGAAGGCACTGTATAAGGGAATCGACCAACATGGTTTTGTCATTGCCGCCGAGTACCCGGAAGTGATGTCATGACATCACTTCCGGGTTTTTACATGGAGACCCGATCAGAGCCGAATGCGGCTTTGATGGGGTCTTCAGCGGCCATGCAGGCTGGTTGCCCGGATCTCCCATCCGGCTTTGATGGGGTCTTCAGCGGCCATGCAGGCTGGTTGCCCGGATCTCCCATCCGGCTTTGATGGGGTCTTCAGCGGCCATGCAGGCTGGTACCCAGGTCTCCCATCTGGCTTTGATGGGGTCTTCAGCGGCCATGCAGGCTGGTTGCCCGGATCTCCCATCCGGCTTTGATGGGGTCTTCAGCGGCCATGCAGGCTGGTACCCAGGTCTCCCATCTGGCTTTGATGGGGTCTTCAGCGGCCATGCAGGCTGGTTGCCCGGATCTCCCATCCGGCTTTGATGGGGTCTTCAGCGGCCATGCAGGCTGGTACCCAGGTCTCCCATCTGGCTTTGATGGGGTCTTCAGCGGCCATGCAGGCTGGTTGCCTGGATCTCCCATCCGGCTTTGATGGGGGTCTTCAGCGGCCATGCAGGCTGGTACCCAGGTCTCCCATCCGGCTTTGATGGGGTCTTCAGCGGCCATGCAGGCTGGTTGCCCGGATCTCCCATCCGGCTTTGATGGGGTCTTCAGCGGCCATGCAGGCTGGTTGCCTGGATCTCCCATCTGGCTTTGATGGGGTCTTCAGCGGCCATGCAGGCTGGTTGCCTGGATCTCCCATCCGGCTTTGATGGGGGTCTTCAGCGGCCATGCAGGCTGGTACCCAGGTCTCCCATCCGGCTTTGATGGGGTCTTCAGCGGCCATGCAGGCTGGTTGCCCGGATCTCCCATCCGGCTTTGATGGGGTCTTCAGCGGCCATGCAGGCTGGTACCCAGGTCTCCCATCTGGCTTTGATGGGGTCTTCAGCGGCCATGCAGGCTGGTACCCAGGTCTCCCATCTGGCTTTGATGGGGTCTTCAGCGGCCATGCAGGCTGGTTGCCCGGATCTCCCATCCGGCTTTGATGGGGTCTTCAGCGGCCATGCAGGCTGGTACCCAGGTCTCCCATCTGGCTTTGATGGGGTCTTCAGCGGCCATGCAGGCTGGTACCCAGGTCTCCCATCTGGCTTTGATGGGGTCTTCAGCGGCCGTGCAGGCTGGTTGCCCGGGTCTCCCGGTGGTATGAGAGACTCGAGCTTGTCGCGGGAGGGGGGGGGGGGGGTACACGATCCTTGTAATGACAGCCGAGCGGCTTCTCAGCCCCATCGGTTGTCATTACAAGACAGCCGACCATCAGCTATGGACGCCGGTTACCGGGGTGATGCCTCTAGCTGCGGGCATCACTCCAGGACAAGCACTTTCCGAAATATCAGCAATATCGGCCAACTTGGTGGTCGATTCCAATATAAATCAGGGAAAGTGCATATCGGCCCTCAATATATCGTCTTGTATATAGGATAAGGATTTGCCCAATTGGGCAATTTCTCAATTAACTGAGGATGAGCCAGTGTGGTAACTTTTGTACGAGTCCGCCGGGCGCACCCCGCCCCTGTGAAAGGAGCCTAAAAGGGGGCTGAAAGCAAAACGCATGCCACACTTTTCACATATTTGTATCATTTATCATTTTCCTTCCACTTCACAATTTTCTGCCACTTTGTGTCGGACCATCACATAAAATCCCAATAAAATACATTTACGTTTTTGGTTGTAGCATAACAAAAATGTGGAAAATTTCAAGGGGGGGGTGAATACAGGAGGATTTGTTTCATCTTCTGAGGATAGTCCCTTCACTGGGAACATGGAAGGGTTTACAACCACTTTTATTGGGGTTCGTTCCAATTTAATTGCCAAGCGATAGTCAGCACTGACCAACATTAGGGAACCAAAAGCACGAGCGACATTTCACCGGCAGAGGAAAAGTTGCATCGGCTTCCTAGGTTATCCAACCAGGCGCCCCGGTATAAAATATTAAAAATTGTGCGCTATTTATTTATTTCAGGTCCGTCTAATCTGTGCCGCGCTGTACACCGCGAGATCCCCGTCTACTTCATAAAACTGCTGTCACCACAGCCATCTCTAAGCCGATGCTCTGCCACGCTAGTGTCGCTTTTCCTGCCCGCTAGCCAGCCAATCGGGCACCAGGAAATAACTCGCCACTTGCTGTCAAAGTTTAACCCTCTGCAGCCAGTCGAAGAAGCGTGTCATGCTAACTGCGAGTCACAGCAGCCCAGCAACGTCAAGCGGCGGGGGGGGGGGGGGGATCTGCCGTCTCACGTGTACAGTAAAAAAAAAGAAGAAGAATTGGCGTTCTGGTATAAGAACGGAGACTCTAAGCGCTCATTAGAATCCCTTTCTAAAGCCGATAAATCAGGGCGGCGTGCTGTAAAACGACTCCATATTTTTCAGCTCTGCCTTGTTGACGTTCCTCAAGATGCTTTTGGTCATGTAAGACCGGTCGCCACTTCCACGCCATAAGATAATATAATCTGCTCTCCCCAACCCCCCCCCCAGCCACCACCTCATAGCAAACCCACATTGCCTCTCCATTGAAATGCACGACTGCCGGGCAGAGTACAGTAACACTTTGCTGGCTAAAATAAAAAGGGCTCAGCTTACACAAACAAAGGAGCACCGCCACCGCCGCCGGGTGCCCCCCCCCTTTCCTCCGCCAGTCACGGCGCTTGGGGATATTGTGCACCTAATGAGAAAGCCAAACAGAACCCACGCTTGGATCCCTTATTAACGAGGCGCTCTTGTGAATCCGGAGCGTGCTCCACCACCAATAAAAGGGCCGTCGGGGTTCAGATCCCTTTCCTTGTTGGCGATTTACTTAATTTACTTACACATGAAAAAAAAATTTACTTGCAGATTGGAGAAAGGATTTTTATTTATTTGCAAGGGGTGCACTGTCTTAAAGAGGAAGTTCAGCCGTTTGTTGAAGTGACACCAACAAGGAGTGGGGGGGGGGACCTTTAAGCTGTCTGGGGATTGACAAGGGAGCAGAAGGTGAGGCGTCTGCTAAGGTGTTAATGCAGCCTGCTTATTCACAAAAGCAAGCCAGAGCTAGGGGGGGGGGGGGGGTATGTCACTGCCACTGGAGCTGGGGGGGGGGGGATGTCAGTGCATTGCAGTAAAAGAAGACCTAGACCTCCTCCTCCTCCTCCAACCCCCCACTACTTTGCAAACAATGCCTCAGCTAAATCTATCAGTACACAACGGGTCAGCACTGAGGACCATGGAAGGACTGACACAGATAACGTGAGCCATTAGATCAGACTATGCAGAAAGAAGGGGGGGGGGGGGCGGGCATGATAACTCCCATCATTAGAGAGGTGTATACCTATGGAGGAGGTGATCCCTTCACAGTGGTACATGTCAGACCAATCCCTTTAACTCCCTTATATACAAGGTTTGGTTTACAGATTTCTCTATTAAAGGAATAGAAGACGGAGGAGGTGATCCCTACATATGTGCTGTCAATCCCGAATTTAAAGAAATACAAGAAAGCCAATCATTTAAGGAGGCGACTCCTTCCCTTCATGGGGAGGAAAATTTCAATTATTACCTAAAATAAACAAATACAACACAGCCAAATCTTCAAAGGGCCCTTTCATGGAGGGGGCCCATTACATCAACCTTTGCATTTAAAAATACAAAACACACAGCCAATTCATGGAAGAGGTGATCCCTACATGGAGGGGGGCCCCATTACATCAACCTTCGCATATAAAAATAAAATACAAAACACACAGCCAATTCATGGAAGAGGTGATCCCTACATGGAGGGGGGCCCCATTACATCAACCTTCGCATATAAAAATAAAATACAAAACACACAGCCAATTCATGGAAGAGGTGATCCCTACATGGAGGGGGGCCCATTACATCAACCTTTGCATTAAAAAATAAATAAATACAAAACACACAGCCAATTCATGGAAGAGGTGATCCCTACATGGAGGGAGGCCCATTACATCAACCGTCGCATATAAAAATAAATACAAAACACACAGCCAGTTCATGGAAGAGGTGATCTCTACATGGAGGGGGGCCATTACATCAACCTTTGCATTAAAAAATAAATAAATACAAAAAAACAGCCAATAAATGGAAGAGGTGATCTCTACATGGAGGGGGGCCCATTACATCACCCCACAAATTAAAGAAATACAGGGATGACATAACATTCATGGAGGTGATCCCTTCAAGGGGGGGGGGGGCAGAGGGGGAATCATTAACTCGATCCCAGGATTGAAGAAATACAAGACAGATATCCCATTTTTGGGGGGCATGTTAGATCAATCCCTCAATTACAGAAATTTAAAACAGCCAATCCTTACAGGAGGTGATCCCTACATTGGGGGGGGGGGCACATTAGATCTAGCCCCCACATTAACGAAATACAAGACAGATATCCTTGGAGGAGGTGACCCAATTTTGGGAGGGGGGGTGTCAGATCAATCCCTAAATTATAGAAATTTAAGACAGCCAATCCTTACAGGAGGCGATCCCTACATTTGGGGGGGGGGGCACGTTAGATCTAGCCCCCGACATTAAAGAAATACAAGACGGCCAGACCATAGAACTCTACAAGTCCATGAGTGGAACAGCCAAGTGTGACGGGGGCGGCCCGGGCACAGGAGGGTTAAGTGTGGTTTATAAATAGATACAAGGAATGAATAATACAAGAGAGGCAATAGAATCCAGAAAGAAGGAAAATGATCTGAGGATCGGGGGAAGGATACAAACATACAAAGTGTATATAGGATCCAGAGAGACGGAGAATGATCTGAGGATCAGGGAAAGATACAAAGTGTATATAGGATCCAGAGAGACGGAAAATGATCTGAGGATCAGGGAAAGATACAAAGTGTATATAGGATCCAGAGACAGGGAATGATCTGAGGATCAGGGAAAGATACAAAGTGTATATAGGATCCAGAGAGACGGAGAATGATCTGATGATCAGGGAAGGATACAAAGTGTATATAGGATCCAGAAAGAAGGAGAATTATCTGAGGATCGGGGGGGGGGGGGGGAGGATAAAAACATACAAAATGTATATAGGATCCAGAGAGACGTGGAATGATCTGAGGATCAGGGAAGGAGGAACACATACAGTGTATATAGGATCCAGAGAGACAGAGAATGATCTGAACATCAGGGAAGGAGGAATGGATACAAAATGTATATAGGATCTAGAGAGAGACAGAATGATCTGATGATCAGGGAAGGATACAAACATACAAAGTGTATATAGGATGCAGAGAGAAGGAGAATGATCTGATGATCATGGAAGGAGGAATAGATACAAAGTGTATATTGGATCCAGAGAGAGAGAGAGAGAGAAGGAGAATGTTGTGGGGATCGGGGGAAGGAGGAATGGATACAAAGTGTCAGAGAACGGGGGGGGGGGGGGGGGGAGGATAGGAAGTGTATATCGGATCCAGAGATAGGAATGATCCAAGGATCAGGAAGGATACAAAGTGTATACTGGATCCAGAGGGAAGGAGAATGATGTGGGGATCGGGGGGAAGGAGGAATGGATACAAAGTGTCAGAGAATGGGGGGGGGGGGGGGGAGGATAGGAAGTGTATATAGGATCCAGAGATAGGAATGATCTGAGGATCAGGGAAGGATAGGAAGTGTATATTGGATCCAGAAGGAAGGAGAATGATGTGGGATGTGGGGATCGGGGGAAGGAGGAATGGATACAAAGTGTCAGAGAATGGGGGAAGGCGGAAGACATACAAAGTGTACACAGAATCCAGTGAGATGGAGAATGATTTGAGAAGGGGAAGGAGGAGGAACACATACAAAGTGTATATAGGATCCAGAGAGATAGGAATGATCTGAGGATCAGGAAAGGATACAAAGTGTATATAGGATCCAGAGAGATAGGAATGATCTGAGGATCAGGAAAGGATACAAAGTGTATATAGGATCCAGAGACAGGGAATGATACAAAGTGTATATAGGATCCAGAGATAGGAATGATACAAAGTGTATATAGGATCCAGAGACAGGGAATGATACAAAGTGTATATTGGATTGAGAGAGACCGAGAATGATTTGAGGATCAGGGAATGAAGAATGGATACAAAGTGTCAAAAGTGCATGCAAGATTCAGAGATAAAGAGAGCAGATACAAAGTGTCCCAAATGGGGGGGGGCAGAATAGAAAGTGTCATAAATGGCGGGCCTGAGTACAAACTGTCACAAATTGGGGGGGGGCAGTGTGCAAAGTGTGACAAATGGGGGGGGGGGGGGGCGGGTACAAAGTCTCAGAAATCAGGGGGGGCAGTACACAGTCTCAGAAATTGTGGGGTGGGGGCAGTACACAGTCTCAGAAAGACGGGGCAGGGTACAAAGTGTCAGGACTGGGGGACAGGATACAAACTGTCAAAAATGGGGGGGGGGGTACAGGATACAAGATGTCAGAAATTTGGGGGGGGTTCAAAGTGTCATAAAATGGGGGGGGGGGTAGGATACAAAGTGTCAGATATTTAGGGAGGGGGGGGAGATACAAAGTGTCATAAAATGGGGGGGGGGGGGGAGGATACAAAGTGTCATAAAATGGGGGGGGGGTGTAGGATACAAAGTGTCAGATATTTAGGGAGGGGGTGTAGGATACAAAGTGTCAGAAATAGGGGGGTGTAGGATACAAAGTGTCAGAAATAGGGGGTGTAGGATACAAAGTGTCAGAAATGGGGGGGTGTAGGATACAAAGTGTCAGAAATGGGGGGGTGTAGGATACAAAGTGTAAGAAATTTAGGGGGGATACAAAGTGTCAGATTGTATCGGTCCCCCTATCCAGCAGAGTTTCCGGAATGACAGAACAGACAGTAGCATATTGCAGGCAGGCAGCCCCCAGATCGCTGAGGTCACCCCCCAGGACACCATGCCAGGATTCCTCCATGGATTTTAGTAATTAATGAAGGGATCAGACAAACAAGGGGGGGGAGGGGTGATTTAGGACCCCGGATGATGGTTGAGGACCCCCCAGCACTGTCTGATGTTTGTAAACAGCCCACACTCAGCTCTCCCAACCCCAGCAGACATTTTCAGGGACAGCTAAACCGGCGGGTCCCTGTAATTCGGGGTGTCCCCCTGGGGGGAGGGGTGTCACGTAGGGAGT
>NC_138778.1:228865449-228924841 GCF_965119305.1 Pelophylax lessonae | reverse complement strand
ATGGAAGACTGATTCCCCCCCCCCCCCATAGATATACTGGGGGACACAGGATGGAAGACTGATCCCCCCCACCATAGATATACTGGGGACACAGGATGGAAGACTGATTCCCCCCCCCCACCATAGATATACCGGGGACACAGGATGGAAGACTGACCCCCCCCCCCCCATAGATATACTGGGGACACAGGATGGAAGACTGACCCCCCCCACCATAGATATACTGGGGACACAGGATGGAAGACTGATTCCCCCCCCCCCCCACCATAGATATACCGGGGACACAGGATGGAAGACTGATCCCCCCCCCATAGATATACCGGGGACACAGGATGGAAGACTGATTCCCCCCCCCACCATAGATATACCGGGGACACAGGATGGAAGACTGATCCCCCCCCCCATAGATATACTAGGGACACCGCATGGAAGACTGATCCCCCCCCCTCCCCACCATAGATATACCAGGGACACAGGATGGAAGACTGACCCCCCCCCCATAGATATACTGGGGACACAGGATGGAAGACTGACCCCCCCCACCATAGATATACTGGGGACACAGGATGGAAGACTGATCCCCCCCCCCACCATTGATATACCGGGGACACTGGATGGAAGACTGATTTCCCCCCCCCCCCACCATAGATATACCGGGGACACAGGATGGAAGACTGATTCCCCCCCACCATAGATATACTAGGGACACAGGATGGAAGACTGATCCCCCCCCCCCATAGATATACTGGGGACACAGGATGGAAGACTGATCCCCCCCCCACCATAGATATATCGGGGACACAGGATGGAAGACTGATTTTTCCCCCCCACCATAGATATACTGGGGACACAGGATGGAAGACTGATTCCCCCCCCCACACCATAGATATACCGGGGACACAGGATGGAAGACTGATCCCCCCCACCATAGATATACCGGGGACACAGGATGGAAGACTGATCCCCCCCACCATAGATATACCGGGGACACAGGATGGAAGACTGATCCCCCCCCCCCACCATAGATATACCGGGGACACAGGATGGAAGACTGACCCCCCCCACCATAGATATACTGGGGACACAGGATGGAAGACTGATTCCCCCCCCCCCACCATAGATATACTAGGGACACAGGATGGAAGACTGATTCCCGCCCCCCTCCCCACCATAGCTATACTAGGGACACAGGATGGAAGACTGATCCCCCCCCATAGATATACTGGGGGCACAGGATGGAAGACTGATTCCCCCCCCACCATTGATATACTAGGGACACAGGATGGAAGACTGACCCCCCCCCCCCACCATAGATATACTGGGGACACAGGATGGAAGACTGATCCCCCCCCCCACCATAGATATACCGGGAGACACAGGATGGAAGACTTATCCCCCCACCATAGATATATCGGGGACACAGGGTGGAAGACTGATTTTTTCCCCCCCACCATAGATATACTGGGGACACAGGATGGAAGACTGATTCCCCCCCCCACCATAGATATACCGGGGACACAGGATGGAAGACTGATCCCCCCCACCATAGATATACCGGGGACACAGGATGGAAGACTGATCCCCCCACCATAGATATACCGGGGACACAGGATGGAAGACTGATCCCCCCCCCCACCATAGATATACCGGGGACACAGGGTGGAAGACTGATTCCCCCCCCCCACCATTGATATACTAGGGACACAGCATGGAAGACTGATCCCCCCCTCCCCACCATAGATATACTAGGGACACAGGATGGAAGACTGATTCCCCCCCTCCCCACCATAGATATACTAGGGACACAGGATGGAAGACTGATCCCCCCCCCCCATAGATATACTGGGGACACAGGATGGAAGACTGATTTCCCCCCCCACCATTGATATACTAGGGACAAAGGATGGAAGACTGACCCCCCCCCCCACCATAGATATACTGGGGACACAGGATGGAAGACTGATTCCCCCCCCCCCCACCATTGATATACTAGGGACACAGCATGGAAGACTAATCCCCCCCCCTCCCCACCATAGATATACTAGGGACACAGGATGGAAGACTGATCCCCCCCCCCCATAGATATACTGGGGACACAGGATGGAAGACTGATTCCCCCCCCCCACCATTGATATACCGGGGACACAGCATGGAAGACTGATCCCCCCCCCCACCATAGATATACCGGGGACACAGGATGGAAGACTGATCCCCCCCCCCCCATAGATATACTGGGGACACAGGATGGAAGACTGATTCCCCCCCCCCCACCATAGATGTACTAGGGACACAGGATGGAAGACTGACCCCCCCCCCATAGATATACTGGGGACACAGGATGGAAGACTGATTCCCCGCCCCACTATAGATATACTAGGGACACAGCATGGAAGACTGTTCCCCCCCCCCCTCCCCACCATAGATATACCGGGGACACAGGATGGAAGACTGATCCCCCCCCACCATAGATATCCCGGGGACACAGGATGGAAGACTGATCCCCCCCACCATAGATATACCAGGGACACAGGATGGAAGACTGATCCCTCCCCTCACACACCATAGATATACCGGGGACACGGGATGGAAGACTGATTTCCCCCCCTCACCATAGATATACCGGGGGACACAGGATGGAAGACTGATTTCCCCCCCCCCCACCTTAGATATACCGGGGACACAGGATGGAAGACTGATCCCCCCCCCCACCATACATATACTGGGGGACACAGGATGGAAGACTGACCCCCCCAACATAGATATACCGGGGACACAGGATGGAAGACTGATTTCCCCCCCCCCACACCATAGATATACCGGGGACACGGGATAGAAGACTGATTCCCCCCCCACACACCATAGATATACCGGGGACACAGGATGGAAGACTGATTCCCCCTCACCATAGATATACCGGGGACACGGGATAGAAGACTGATTCCCCCCCACACCATAGATATACCGGGGACACAGGATGGAAAACTGATTCCCCCCCTCCATAGATATACCGGGGACACAGGATAGAAGACTGATTTCCCCCCACACACACCATAGATATACCGGGGACACGGGATGGAAGACTGACCCCCCCCCCTCCATAGATATACCGGGGACACGGGATGGAAGACTGATTTCCCCCCCACCATAGATATACCGGGGACACGGGATGGAAGACTGATCCCCTCCCCCCCACCATAGATATACCGGGGACACGGGATAGAAGACTGATTCCCCCCCCCTCCATAGATATACCGGGGACACAGGATAGAAGACTGATTTCCCCCCCCCCCCCACACCATAGCTATACCGGGGACACGGGATGGAAGACTGATTTCCCCCCCCCCCTCCATAGATATACCGGGGACACGTGATAGAAGACTGATTTCCCCCCCCACCATAGATATACCGGGGACACGGGATGGAAGACTGATTTCCCCCCCACCATAGATATACCGGGGACACGGGATGGAAGACTGATTTCCCCCACACCATAGATATACCGGGGACACAGGATGGAAGACTGATCCCCCCACCATAGATATACCGGGGACACGGGATGGAAGACTGATCCCCCCCACCATAGATATACCGGGGACACGGGATGGAAGACTGATTCCCCCCCACCATAGATATACCGGGGACACGGGATGGAAGACTGATTTCCCCCCCTCCATAGATATACCGGGGACACGGGATAGAAGACTGATCCCCCCCCCAACATAGATATACCGGGGACACGGGATGGAAGACTGATTCCCCCCCCCACCATAGATATACCGGGGACACGGGATGGAAGACTGATTTCCCCCCCCCCCACCATAGATATACCGGGGACACGGGATAGAAGACTGATTCCCCCCCCACCATAGATATACCGGGGACACAGGATGGAAGACTGATTCCCCCCCCCCCCCCACACACACACCATAGATATACCGGGGACACAGGATGGAAGACTGATAACCCCCCGAACACATACACCATAGATATACCGGGGACACAGGATGGAAGACTGATCCCCCCCCACCAGAAATATACCGGGGACACGGGATGGAAAACTGATCTCCCACCATAGATATACCGGGGACACGGGATAGAAGACTGATCCCCCCCCCCCCCACCATAGATATACCGGGGACACGGGATGGAAGACTGATTCCCCCCCACCATAGATATACCGGGGACACAAGATGGAAGACTGATTCCCCCCCCCAACATAGATATACCGGGGACACGGGATGGAAGACTGATTCCCCCCCCCCCACCATAGATATACCGGGGACACGGGATGGAAGACTGATCCCCCCCCACCATAGATTTCCCGGGGACACGGATAGAAGACTGATTCCCCCCCCTCCATAGATATACCGGGGACACGGGATGGAAGACTGATTTCCCCCCCCCCACCATAGATATACCGGGGACACGGGATGGAAGACTGACCCCCCCACACACACACCATAGATATACCGGGGACACGGGATAGAAGACTGATCCCCCCCCCCCCACACACACACCATAGATATACCGGGGACACAGGATGGAAGACTGATCCCCCCCCACCATAGATATACCGGGGACACGGGATGGAAGACTGATTTCCCCCCCCCCACACCATAGCTATACCGGGGACACGGGATGGAAGACTGATTCCCCCCCCCCTCCATAGATATACCGGGGACACGGGATAGAAGACTGATTTCCCCCCCACCATAGATATACCGGGACACGGGATGGAAGACTGATTCCCCCCCCCACACCATAGATATACCGGGGACACAGGATGGAAGACTGATCCCCCCCCCCGCCATAGATATACCGGGGACACGGGATAGAAGACTGATCCCCCCCCCAACATGGATATACCGGGGACACGGGATGGAAGAATGATTTCCCCCCCCCCACCATAGATATACCGGGGACACGGGATGGAAGACTGATTCCCCCCCCCCCACCATAGATATACCGGGGACACGGGATAGAAGACTGATTCCCCCCCCCCCACCATAGATATACCGGTAACACAGGATGGAAGACTGATTCCCCCCCCACCATAGATATACCGGGGACACAGAATGGAAGACTGATTCCCCCCCCCACACACACACACCATAGATATACCGGGGACACAGGATGGAAGACTGATCCCCCCCCCACACACACACCATAGATATACCAGGGACACAGGATGGAAGACTGATCCCCCCCCACCATAGATATACCGGGGACACGGGATGGAAGACTGATCCCCCACCATAGATATACCGGGGACACGGGATGGAAGACTGATTCCCCCCCCCCCACCATAGATATACCGGGGACACAGGATAGAAGACTGATCCCCCCCCCACCATAGATATACCGGGGACACGGGATGGAAGACTGATTCCCCCCCCCACCATAGATATACCGGGGACACGGGATGGAAGACTGATTCCCCCCCACCATAGATATACCGGGGACACGGGATGGAAGACTGATTTCCCCCCCCCCAACATAGATATACCGGGGACACGGGATGGAAGACTGATTTCCCCTCCCCCACCATAGATATACCGGGGACACGGGATAGAAGACTGATTCCCCCCCCACCATAGATATACCGGTAACACAGGATGGAAGACTGATCCCCCACACACACACCATAGATATACCAGGGACACAGGATGGAAGACTGATTCCCCCCTCCACCATAGATATACCGGGGACACGGGATGGAAGACTGATTCCCCCCCCCCCCCACCATAGATATACCGGGGACACGGGATAGAAGACTGATTCCCCCCCCACCATAGATATACCGGGGACACAGGATGGAAGACTGATCCCCCCCCACACACACACCATAGATATACCGGGGACACAGGATGGAAGACTGATCCCCCCCCCCACACACACACCATAGATATACCGGGGACACGGGATAGAAGACTGATTCCTCCCCCACCATAGATATACCGGGGACACAGGATGGAAGACTGACCCCCCCCCCACACACACACCATAGATATACTGGGGACACAGGTTGGAAGACTGATTCCCTCCCACCATAGATATACCGGGGACACGGGATGGAAGACTGATTCCCCCCCCCCCACCATAGATATACCGGGGACACGGGATGGAAGACTGATTTCCCCCCCCCCACCATAGATATACCGGGGACACGGGTTGGAAGACTGATTCCCCCCCCACCATAGATATACCGGGGACACGGGATGGAAGACTGATTTCCCCCCCCCCCCACCATAGATATACCGGGGACACGGGATGGAAGACTGACCCCCCCCACACACACACCATAGATATACCGGGGACACGGGATAGAAGACTGATCCCCCCCCACACACACACCATAGATATACCGGGGACACAGGATGGAAGACTGATCCCCCCCACCATAGATATACCGGGGACACGGGATGGAAGACTGATCCCCCACCATAGATATACCGGGGACACGGGATGGAAGACTGATCCCCCCCCCCCCCCACCATAGATATACCGGGGACACGGGATAGAAGACTGATCCCCCCCCACCATAGATATACCGGGGACACGGGATGGAAGACTGATTCCCCCCCCCCCACCATAGATATACCGGGGACACGGGATGGAAGACTGATTCCCCCCCACCATAGATATACCGGGGACACGGGATGGAAGACTGATTTCCCCCCCCCCCCCAACATAGATATACCGGGGACACGGGATGGAAGACTGATTTCCCCCCCCCACCATAGATATACCGGGGACACGGGATAGAAGACTGATTCCCCCCCCCCCCCCACACACCATGGATATACCGGGGACACAGGATAGAAGACTAATCCCCCCCCACACCATAGATATACTGGGGACACAGGATAGAAGACTGATCCCCCCCATGGATATACTTAGGACACAGGGGGGAAGACTGAACACTCCCTACCATATATATACCGGGAGTGCAGGACAGAAAACATAACCCCCCCAAAGTACAGATATATGGAGGACACAGGATAGAAGACTGATCAGACCCCCCCACACACACACCATAGATATACTGGGCACACAGAATGGAAGACTGATCAGACCCCCCCCCCCCCCCCACACACACACACACACACACACCCCATAGATATACTGGGCACACAGGATGGAAGACTGATCAGACCCCCCCCCCCCCACACACACCCACACCATAGATATACCGGGGACACAGGATGGAAGACTGATCCCCCCCACCATAGATATTCCGGGGACACGGGATGGAAGACTGATCCCCCACCATAGATATACCGGGGACACGGGATGGAAGACTGATTCCCCCCCCCACCATAGATATACCGGGGACACGGGATAGAAGACTGATCCCCCCACCATAGATATACCGGGGACACGGGAAGGAAGACTGATTCCCCCCCCCACCATAGATATACCGGGGACACGGGATGGAAGACTGATTCCCCCCCACCATAGATATACCGGGGACACGGGATGGAAGATTGATTTCCCCCCCAACATAGATATATCGGGGACACGTGATGGAAGACTGATTCCCCCCCCCCCACCATAGCTATACCGGGGACACGGGATAGAAGACTGATTCCCCCCCACCATAGATATACCGGGGACACAGGATGGAAGACTGATTCCCCACACACACACCATAGATATACCGGGGACACAGGATGGAAGACTGATTCCCCCCTCCACCATAGATATACCGGGGACACGGGATGGAAGACTGATTCCCCCCCCCACCATAGATATACCGGGGACACGGGATAGAAGACTGATTCCCCCCCCACCATAGATATACCGGGGACACAGGATGGAAGACTGATCCCCCCCCACACACACACACCATAGATATACCGGGGACACAGGATGGAAGACTGATCCCCCCCCCCCCCCACACACACACCATAGATATACCGGGGACACAGGTTGGAAGACTGATTCCCTCCCACCATAGATATACCGGGGACACGGGATGGAAGACTGATTCCCCCCCCACCATAGATATACCGGGGACACAGGATAGAAGACTGATTCCCCCCCCCACCATAGATATACCGGGGACACAGGATGGAAGACTGATCCCCCCCCCCCACACACACACCATAGATATACCGGGGACACAGGATGGAAGACTGATCCCCCCCCCCCACATACACACCATAGATATACCGGGGACACAGGTTGGAAGACTGATTCCCTCCCACCATAGATATACCGGGGACACGGGATGGAAGACTGATTCCCC
The DNA here is from genome assembly GCF_965119305.1 of Pelophylax lessonae. Taxonomy (NCBI): domain Eukaryota; kingdom Metazoa; phylum Chordata; class Amphibia; order Anura; family Ranidae; genus Pelophylax; species Pelophylax lessonae. Next base: position 228,916,590 of record NC_138778.1, on the reverse strand, counting down.
CCACCATAGATATACCGGGGACACGGGATGGAAGACTGATTCCCCCCCCACCATAGATATACCGGGGACACAGGATGGAAGACTGATTCCCCCCCCACCATAGATATACCAGGGACACGGGATGGAAGACTGATTTCCCCCCCCCACCATAGATATACCCGGGACACGGGATGGAAGACTGACTCCCCCCACACACACACCATAGATATACCGGGGACACGGGATAGAAGACTGATCCCCCCTCCCATAGATATACCAGGGACACGGGATAGAAGACTGATTCCCCACCCCCCCACACACCATGGATATACCGGGGACACAGGATAGAAGACTAATCCCCCCCCACACACCATAGATATACTGGGGACACAGGATAGAAGACTGATCCCCCCCATGGATATACTTAGGACACAGGGGGGAAGACTGAACACTCCCTACCATATAAATACTGGGAGTGCAGGACAGAAAACATAACCCCCCCAAAGTACAGATATATGGAGGACACAGGATAGAAGACTGATCAGACCCCCCCACACACACACCATAGATATACTGGGCACACAGAATGGAAGACTGATCAGACCCCCCCCCCCCCCACACACACACACACACACACCCCATAGATATACTGGGCACACAGGATGGAAGACTGATCAGACCCCCCCCCCCACACACACCCACACCATAGATATACCGGGGACACAGGATGGAAGACTGATCAGACCCCCCCCCCCCACACACACCCACACCATAGATATACTGGGCACACAGAATGGAAGACTGATCAGACCCCCCCCCCACACACACACACACCCCATAGATATACTGGGCACACAGGATGGAAGACTGATCAGACCCCCCCCCCCACAAACACACACACACCTTAGATATACTGGTGACACAGGACAGATGACTGAGCCCCCTCCATGTCTGTACTGGGGACACAGGAGAGATGACTGAGCCCCCTCCATGTCTGTACTGGGGACAAAGGAGAGATGACTGAGCCCCCTCCATGTCTGTACTGGGGACACAGGAGAGATGACTGAACCCGTCCATGTCTGTACTGGGGACACAGGAGAGATGACTGAGCCCCCTCCATGTCTGTACTGGGGACACAGGAGAGACGACTGAGCCTCCTCCATGTCTGTACTGGGGGCACAGGAGAGATGACTGAGCCCCCTTCATGTCTATACTGGGAACACAGGAGAGATGACTGAGCCCCCTCCATGTCTGTACTGGGGACACAGGAGAGATGACTGAGCCCCCTCCATGTCTGTACTGGTGACCCAGGAGAGATGACTGATCCCCCCTCCATTTATGTACTGGGGACACAGGAGAGATGACTGAGCCCCCTCCATGTCTGTACTGGGGGCACAGGAGAGATGACCGAGCCCCCTCCATGTCTGTACTGGGGACACAGGAGAGATGACTGAGACTCCTCCATGCCTGTACTGGGGACACAGGAGAGATGACTGAGCCCCCTCCATGTCTGTACTGGGGGCACAGGAGAGATGACTGAGCCCCCTCTATATCTGTACTGGGGACACAGGAGAGATGACTGAGCCCCCTCCATGTCTGTACTGGGAACACAGGAGAGATTACTGAGACTCCTCCATGCCTGTACTGGGGGCACAGGAGAGATGGCCGAGCCCCCTCCATGTCTGTACTGGTGACACAGGTGAGATGACTGAGCCCCCTCCATGTCTGTACTGGGGACACACGAGAGATGACTGAGCCCCCTCCATGTCTGTACTGGGGACACAGGAGAGATGACTGAGCCCCCTCCATGTCTGTACTGGGGGCACAGGAGAGATGCCTGAGCCCCTCCATGTCTGTACTGGGGACACAGGAGAGATGACTGAGCCCCCTCCATGTCTGTACTGGGGACACAGGAGAGATGACTGAGCCCCCTCCATGTCTGTACTGGGGACACACGAGAGATGACTGAGCCCCCTCCATGTCTGTACTTGGGGCACAGGAGAGATGATTGAGCCCCCTTCATGTCTGTACTAGGAACATAGGAGAGATGACTGAGACCCCTCCATGCCTGTACTGGGGACACAGGAGAGATGACTGAGCCCCCTCCATGTCTATACTGGGGGCACAGGAGAGATGACTGAGCCCCTCCATGTCTGTACTGGGGGCACAGGAGAGATGCCTGAGCCCCTCCATGTCTGTACTGGGGGCACAGGAGAGATGACCGAGCCCCCTCCATGTCTGTACTGGGGACACAGGAGAGATGACTGAGACTCCTCCATGCCTCTACTGGGGACACAGATGACTGAGCCCCCTCAATGTCTGTACTGGGGGCACAGGAGAGATGACTGAGCCCCCTCTATATCTGTACTGGGGACACAGGAGAGATGACTGAGCCCCCTCCATGTCTATACTGGGGGCACAGGAGAGATGACCGAGACTCCTCCATGCCTGTACTGGGGACACAGGAGAGATGACTGAGCCCCCTCCATGCCTGTACTGGTGACACAGGAGAGATGACTGAGCCCCCTCCATGTCTGTACTGGGGGCACAGGAGAGATGACCGAGCCTCCTCCATGTCTGTACTGGGGACACAGGAGAGATGACTGAGCCCCTCCATGTCTGTACTGGGGACACAGGAGAGATGACTGAGCCCCCTCCATGTCTGTACTGGGGACCCAGGAGAGATGACTGAGCCCCCTCCATGTCTGTACTGGGGACACAGGAGAGATGACTGAGTCCCCTCCATGTCTGTAGTGGGGGCACAGGAGTGATGACCGAGCCCCCTCCATGTCTGTACTGGGGACACAGGAGAGATGACTGAGCCCCCTCCATGTCTGTACTGGGGACACAGGAGAGATGACTGAGCCCCCTCCATGTCTGTACTGGGGACACAGGAGAGATGACTGAGCCCCCTCCATGTCTGTACTGGGGGCACAGGAGAGATGACTGAGCCCCCTCTATATCTGTACTGGGGACACAGGAGAGATGACTGAGCCCCCTCCATGTCTGTACTGGGAACACAGGAGAGATTACTGAGACTCCTCCATGCCTGTACTGGGGGCACAGGAGAGATGGCCGAGCCCCCTCCATGTCTGTACTGGTGACACAGGTGAGATGACTGAGCCCCCTCCATGTCTGTACTGGGGACACAGGAGAGATGACTGAGCCCCCTCCATGTCTGTACTGGGGACACAGGAGAGATGACTGAGCCCCCTCCATGTCTGTACTGGGGGCACAGGAGAGATGCCTGAGCCCCTCCATGTCTGTACTGGGGACACAGGAGAGATGACTGAGCCCCCTCCATGTCTGTACTGGGGACACAGGAGAGATGACTGAGCCCCCTCCATGTCTGTACTGGGGACACAGGAGAGATGACTGAGCCCCCTCCATGTCTGTACTTGGGGCACAGGAGAGATGATTGAGCCCCCTTCATGTCTGTACTGGGAACACAGGAGAGATGACTGAGACCCCTCCATGCCTGTACTGGGGACACAGGAGAGATGACTGAGCCCCCTCCATGTCTATAATGGGGGCACAGGAGAGATGACTGAGCCCCTCCATGTCTGTACTGGGGGCACAGGAGAGATGCCTGAGCCCCTCCATGTCTGTACTGGGGGCACAGGAGAGATGACCGAGCCCCCTCCATGTCTGTACTGGGGACACAGGAGAGATGACTGACTCCTCCATGCCTCTACTGGGGACACAGATGACTGAGCCCCCTCAATGTCTGTACTGGGGGCACAGGAGAGATGACTGAGCCCCCTCTATATCTGTACTGGGGACACAGGAGAGATGACTGAGCCCCCTCCATGTCTATACTGGGGGCACAGGAGAGATGACCGAGACTCCTCTATGCCTGTACTGGGGACACAGGAGAGATGACTGAGCCCCCTCCATGCCTGTACTGGTGACACAGGAGAGATGACTGAGCCCCCTCCATGTCTGTACTGGGGGCACAGGAGAGATGACCGAGCCCCCTCCATGTCTGTACTGGGGACACAGGAGAGATGACTGAGCCCCTCCATGTCTCTACTGGGGACACAGGAGAGATGACTGAGCCCCCTCCATGTCTGTACTGGGGGCACAGGAGAGATGACTGAGCCCCCTCCATGTCTGTACTGGGGACAAAGGAGAGATGACTGAGCCCCCTCCATGTCTGTACTGGGGACACAGGAGAGATGACTGAACCCGTCCATGTCTGTACTGGGGACACAGGAGAGATGACTGAGCCCCCTCCATGTCTGTACTGGGGACACAGGAGAGACGACTGAGCCTCCTCCATGTCTGTACTGGGGGCACAGGAGAGATGACTGAGCCCCCTCCATGTCTGTACTGGGGGCACAGGAGAGATGACTGAGCCCCCTCCATGTCTGTACTGGGGACAAAGGAGAGATGACTGAGCCCCCTCCATGTCTGTACTGGGGACACAGGAGAGATGACTGAACCCGTCCATGTCTGTACTGGGGACACAGGAGAGATGACCGAGCCCCCTCCATGTCTGTAGTGGGGGCACAGGAGTGATGACCGAGCCCCCTCCATGTCTGTACTGGGGACACAGGAGAGATGACTGAGCCCCCTCCATGTCTGTACTGGGGACACAGGAGAGATGACTGAGCCCCCTCCATGTCTGTACTGGGGGCACAGGAGAGATGACTGAGCCCCCTCCATGTCTGTACTGGGGGCACAGGAGAGATGACCGAGCCCCCTCCATGTCTGTACTGGGAGCACAGGAGAGATGACTGAGCCCCCTCTGTCTGTACTGGGGACACAGGAGAGATGACTGAGCCCCCTCCATGTCTGTACTGGGGACACAGGAGAGATGACTGAGCCCCCTCCATGTCTGTACTGGGGACACAGGAGAGATGACTGAGCCCCCTCTATGTCTGTATTTGGGGCACAGGAGAGATGATTGAGCCCCCTCCATGTCTGTACTGGGAACACAGGAGAGATGACTGAGACCCCTCCATGCCTGTACTGGGGACACAGGAGAGATGACTGAGCCCCCCTCCATGCCTGTACTGGGGGCACAGGAGAGATGACTGAGCCCCCCTCCATGCCTGTACTGGGGGCACAGGAGAGATGACTGAGCCCCCTCCATGTCTGTACTGGTGACCCAGGAGAGATGACTGATCCCCCCTCCATTTCTGTACTGGGGACACAGGAGAGATGACTGATCCCCCCTCCATGTCTGTACTGTGGACACAGGAGAGATGACTGAGCCCCCTCCATGTCTGTACTTGGGGCACAGGAGAGATGATTGAGCCCCCTCCATGTCTGTACTGGGAACACAGGAGAGATGATTGAGCCCCCTCCATGCCTGTACTGGGGACACAGGAGAGATGACTGAGCCCCCTCCATGCCTGTACTGGGGACACAGGAGAGATGACTGAGCCCCCTCCATGCCTGTACTGGGGGCACAGGAGAGATGACTGAGCCCCTCCATGTCTGTACTGGGGGCACAGGAGAGATGCCTGAGCCCCTCCATGTCTGTACTGGGGGCACAGGAGAGATGACCGAGCCCCCTCCATGTCTGTACTGGGGACACAGGAGAGATGACTGAGACTCCTCCATGCCTGTACTGGGGACACAGGAGAGATGACTGAGCCCCCTCCATGCCTGTACTGGGGGCACAGCAGAGATGACTGAGCCCCCTACTTGTCTATACTGGGGGCACAGGAGAGATGACTGAGCCCCTCCATGTCTGTACTGGGGGCACAGGAGAGATGCCTGAGCCCCTCCATGTCTGTACTGGGGGCACAGGAGAGATGCCTGAGCCCCTCCATGTCTGTACTAGGGGGGCAGAGGAGAGATGACTGAGCCCCCTCCATGCCTGTACCGGTGACACAGGAGAAATGACTGAGCCCCCTCCATGTCTGTACTGGGGGCACAGAACAGATGACCGAGCCCCCTCCATGTCTGTACTGGGGACACAGGAGAGATGACTGAGACTCCTCCATGCCTGTACTGGGGACACAGGAGAGATGACTGAGCCCCCTCCATGTCTGTACTGGGGGCACAGGAGAGATGACTGAGCCCCCTCTATGTCTGTACTGGGGAAACAGGAGAGATGGCTGAGCCCCCTCCATGTCTGTACTGGGAACAAAGGAGAGATGACCGAGACTCCTCCATGTCTGTACTGGGAACAAAGGAGAGATGACCGAGACTCCTCCATGCCTGTACTGGGGACACAGGAGAGATGACTGAGCCCCCTCCATGCCTGTACTGGTGACACAGGAGAGATGACTGAGCCCCCTCCATGTCTGTACTGGGGACACAGGAGAGATGACTGAGCCCCCTCCATGTCTGTACTGGGGGCACAGGAGAGATGACTGAGCCCCCTCCATGTCTGAACTGGGGACACAGGAGAGATGACTGAGCCCCCTCCATGTCTGTACTGGGGGCACAGGAGAGATGACTGAGCCCCCTCCATGTCTGTACTGGGGATCCAGGAGAGATGACTGAGCCCCCTCCATGTCTGTACTGGGGACCCAGGAGAGATGACTGAGCCCCCTCCATGTCTGTACTGGGGACCCAGGAGAGATGACTGTGCGCCCTCCATGTCTGTACTGGTGACCCAGGAGAGATGACTGAGCCCACTCCATGTCTGTACTGGGGGCACAGGAGAGATGACTGAGCCCCCTCCATGTCTGTACTGGGGGCACAGGAGAGATGACTGAGACTCCTCCATGCCTGTACTGGGGACACAGGAGAGATGACTGAGCCCCCTCCATGCCTGTACTGGGGGCACAGGAGAGATGACTGAGCCCCCTCCATGTCTGTACTGGGGGCACAGGAGAGATGACCGAGCCCCCTCTATGTCTGTACTGGGGACACAGGAGAGATGACTGAGACTCCTCCATGTCTGTACTGGGGACACAGGAGAGATGACTGAGCCCCCTCCATGTCTGTACTGGGGGCACAGGAGAGATGACTGAGCCCCCTCCATGTCTGTACTGGGAACAAAGGAGAGATGACCGAGACTCCTCCATGCCTGTACTGGGGACACAGGAGAGATGACTGAGCCCCTCCATGTCTGTACTGTGGACACAGGAGAGAGGACTGAGCCCCCTCCATGTCTGTACTGGGGACACGGGAGAGATGATTGAGCCCCTCCATGTCTGTACTGGGGACACAGGAGAGATGACTGATCCCCTTCCATGTCTGTACTGAGGACACAGGAGAGAGGACTGAGCCCCCTCCATGTCTGTACTGGGGACACAGGAGATATGATTGAGCCCCTCCATGTCTGTACTGGGGACACAGGAGAGATGACTGAGACCCCTCCATGTCTGTACTGGGGACGCAGGAGAGATGACTGAGCCCCTCCATGTCTGTACTAGGGACACAGGAGAGATGACTGCTCCCCTCCATGTCTGTACTGGGGACGCAGGAGAGATGACTGAGCCCCTCCATGTCTGTACTAGGGACACAGGAGAGATGACTGAGCCCCCTCCATGTCTGTACTGGGGACACAGGAGAGATGACTGTGAGCCCCCTCCATGTCTGTACTGGTGACACAGGAGAGATGACTGAGCCCCCTCCATGTCTGTACTGGTGACACTGGGGGGGGCAGAGGGGTTCAGGACCTAGTTATTGACAGATGTCAGTTCTGTGGCCCTGATTCCTAATCCCACCAGATCTGTCTGCATGTAGTTTGTGTGAGTTTCATCTAACAATTTAAATTAAAATTCTCTTTCCAACTAAAACTGGAATTTTATAATTTGTAGAATCAATGGCAGAAAAACTTCTATCCAAATCACGCACCTCTCCTCCATTCACAGGTGTATCGGGATGTCCGACCCCCATTGGACCTTCTCTAATATCTGGACTCTGAATGGTCACTTCTCTCTGTTAAGTAGCAAAGAAGCGTTTGGGATAAATTTGATATTTGTATCCCGATGTGATGAACTTTGGATGGGATGTGACACTATTTTTTAGTCAATTATTGTATTCCCTCCCTTATCATCTCTTGGGTTATTTGGGGATCTCCAGGTCTTTTCCTCCTTCCGCTTCCCAAACCCCTGTGATTGTCATAAGAGCTGGAGATCGTCTCATTGTCCTACAAATGCCCACATCTATCCATTGGGTCCTATCATTACATTTCTTTTGTTTTTTATTTTTCTTTCATATTTTAACCACTTTACCACTAGAGCATTTTGCTGTCTTACGTCTGGGCCACTTTTTGCGATTCGGCACTGTGCGACTTTAACTGACAATTGCGCGGTCGTGCGACGCCGTACCCAAACGAAATTGATGTCCTTTTTTTCCCACAAACAGAGCTTTCTTTTGGTGGTATTTGATCACCTGTGCGATTTTTACTTTTTGCGCTATAAACAAAAAAAGAGCGTTTGTTTTGAAAAAATAACAATATTTTTAACATTTTTTTATATGAAATTCCCCCCAAAAAATATGTAAAAATCAAATTTTTTTTAAATTTTTGGCCAATTTGTTTTCTGCTACCTATGTTTGGTAAAAAAAATCGCAATAAGCGTATTTTGATTGGTTTGCGCAAAAGTTATTGCGTTTACTAACTAAGGGAAAGATTTCTGTCATTTTTGGTGTTTTTTTTTTTAACGAGTAATGGCGGCGATCTGTGATTTTTTTTTTTTGCGGGACTGCGACATTGCGGCGGACAGATCGGACCCTTGACTGACATTTTTTACACTTTTGGGGTTACCAGTGACATTACTGCAGTAATCAGTGCTATATATATGCACTGTTACTGTAAAAATGACACTGGCAGGGAAGGGGTTAATTTTATTGGAGAGGGAGGGGTTAATGTATGCCTGGTGCTTACTGACGTGTGTGGGGGGAGGTGACTGTGTGAGACAGGGACAGATCGCATGTTCAGCTATGCTGAACACTCCGATCTGTCACTCCCTGTCACTGAGGAGATCCACCTGCTCTGTTTACACAGGCGGGCGGATCTCCAAACTGGATTCCCTGACGATCGGGGCAGAGCAGCAGCGATCGCCGCTGCTCCTCCCCTGGCCCGACTCCCGCTGTGAATGAAAACAGCGCGAGCGCCGCCTACAGGGGGAGGAGTCTGGCGACGTAGGTCTACGTCGTCAGACCTACAAGAGCCACTTTGCCGCAGTAGTACTACGGTACTCAGCGGTAAAGTGGTTAACCGGTTGCCGACCGCCGCACGACTATATACTGCGGCGGTCAGCCCCGGCCAGGCAGAGTGACGTATCGGTACGTCACTCGCCTGTCACTGACTTGCGAGCCTATAGCGAGCGGGCGCGCGCCCGCCGAGGCGCGCGCCCGCCGCGGCTCGTTCACAGGCAAGTCAGTGCGTGTGACCGGCGGACTCGATGTCCGCCGGCCACACTACGATCGCTCCTGTGAAGGGAGAAAGACAGAGCAGCTTGTGTAAACAAGCTGCCTGTCAGTTCTCCCTGTGTAAAAGTAAAGATCTGACCGTTCTACTATGTAGAACGGTTGATCTTTGCTTTTACACCAATAGCAATGTCCCTACACAGTAGAAAGCACGCCCCTAGGACACACTTAACCCCTCCCTGTCCAATAAAGTTAACCCCTTCCCTGCCAGTGTCATTTTTGCAGTAACAGTGCATATGTATAGCACTGATTACTGCAGTAATGTCACTGGTAACCCCAAAAGTGTCAAAAATGTCAGTCAAGGGTCCGATCTGTCCGCCGCAATGTCGCAGTACCGAAAAAAAAATCGCAGATCGCCGCCATTACGCGTTAAAAAAAAAAACACCAAAAATGACAAAAATCTTTCTCTTTGTTAGTAAACGCGATAACTTTTGCGCAAACCAATCAAAATACGCTTTTTGCGATTTTTTTTACCAAACATAGGTAGCATAAAACAAATTGGCCGAAAAATGTTAAAAAATTTTGATTTTTACTTTTTTTTTTGGGGAATTTCATATAAAAAAATGTGAAAAATATTGTTATTTTTGCAAAATTTACGCTCTTTTTTTGTTTATAGCGCGTGATCAAAAAATCGCACAGGTGATCAAATACCACCAAAAGAAAGCTCTGTTTGTGGGAAAAAAAGGACGTCAAATTCGTTTAGGTACAGCGTCGCACGACCGCGCAATTGTCCGTTAAAGTCACGCAGTAAAAAATCGCAAAAAAACCCCTGGTCCTTTAGCAGCCAAATCCTCCGGGGCTTAAGTGGTTAAACAAAATATTTTTCTTTTTTTGTCTCAGTATTAAAGTTCTCAAAAACATCTCATGAAAATGCTGCATTAAAGGGTAACTTCGCTTTTGTGGGGGGGGGGGGGGGACTCTAGTATATACATATATAAATATTTTTTATTTTTATTTTTTTGGGAAGTCCCAAAGCAGTGTCAATTATGAGGGGTGGGAAAAGCAAAAAAAAAAAAAAATCCCCAAGGCTAAACCGTAGCCAACCAGGTAACAAGGAGGTCAACCAGAAACAACTGGAGCTCACCTGAAAAAAAAACATTATTCCCCTAAAATGGACCAGGTCCTCTAAACAGCAGCCTGCAAAACCTTGCAGTCAAAAGAAGCATCCACAGATACCAACACATCCACTTTATAAAACTTTGTGAAAGTGTGCACAGACGACCAGATGGCCACCTTGCAAACCTGCATCACTGACGCCTGATGACGGAAGGCCCAGGAGGCTCAAATCGCCTGAGTAGAGTGCGCTTTAACAGGGAAAGGAGAAACCTGATCCTTAATTGAATAGGCCTGAACCACCGTCTGTCTGATCCATCTGGAAATGGTCGCAGCAGAAGCAGCCAACCCTTTTCGAGGTCCATCCGTGAATAGAAATATTGAGTCTGACTTCTGAAAAGACTCCGTAGCTGCCAGGTACACCCTGATTGCCCGAACCCCATCCAAGGAATTCCAGGTAATTTCCTTAGGATGTTTAGGCCTGGGACACAGGGAAGGCAACGCAATGGCTTGATTCAAATAGAAATCAGAGATGACCTTTGGAAGGAATGATGGACAGGAATGAAGAACAACCTTATCTCTGTGAACCACCAAGTAAGGTGAACGACAAGACAACGCCGTCAGCTCCGACACCCTGCGTGCAGAAGTAATAGCCACGAAAAAGGCCACCTCCTGGGACAATGTAAGCAGGGGAACCTCCCAAAGACTTTTAAAGAGAGGCTTCTGAAGAACAGACGGCACCAAATTGAAGTCCCACGGCAGCAATGGAGACCGCACTGGAGGAGCCAAGTGTCAAACTCCATGGATGAAGGTGCGCACAAAGGAATGTGTAGCCAATGGGCTGAAACCTAGTCCTTGATGGTACTCAAGGCCGGGCACTGCTCAACCCTGCAGACCCAGTGGGGGTGACTCACATCTGCGACGGCCGAAACAGATTCAGGATCTGATGGGGGAGGGCGGGGGGTGCTATATACTAAGCTCACCCAGAAAACATAACAATCAGGGGAGGGCCACTGACGTTGATCCTGAAATAGGGGATACCGACCAAGGGCCCACGAATAGACCACCTACTGGACCCCGCAAAAAAAACAAGAGGGGTTACCCTCCCAGCCCCTCCATAGAGGCCCACGTAATAGGAAATAGCCCCCTTAAAAAGGCGGCTGTCCGCCGCGATGCAAACTCGCATGGCGCAGATCCGCGGTCCTAAATCATCTGCTACCCCAGCCCAAACACTGCAGCAGGGAGCCCAGAGGACATCCCTGCCCTAGTCCCCAACCCCCCAGGGTGGTGAGGAACCCTGCTCAACCTCCCGTTGTGCACCAGGAAAAACCCGGTCAGCAGCAACTCCAACAAGTTCCCCTTAAGAGCATGTGGCAAAAGCTAGCTCATAAGACCCACAGTGACCACCAAAAATTTTAGAGGGGCTGGGGGAAGGTAAGGGAACCCAGGGGTCCCACCGTCCCAGGGAGGGGCCCACGTCCACCCCAAAACCCTCCAGGGGGAAGAGGGGGGATAGCTACTTACCATACCAGGAACAGGGTTTGCACCGTTCCTGACAGACCACCGCTCCATCAAAATGTGGGTGGCTTTCGGCCAGGAGGAACGCTGTGACTCAGGGCGAGGCCAGGTCGTATGAGCCCTCGCGAGACGTTTAACTCGCAGGCCAGCCTATAGCTGAGAGGCTGCCCCATAGGCATAGTCAAGCTTTTTTCTGTCTAGTGTCCTACTCCTGTAGTGGGCAGTATAACCCAACTGTCAAGAAGATAAGGAGCTGTGTCCATCAATGGACGAAAGAGAAATATTTGTACAAAATAATAAGAGGTATATAAAGATTTCACCCATTAAAATGACTCAACTGAGCTTTACTCTATTGTGTCCAGACAGTAGAAGATAATATTATGTACCAATAGGAACACAGCTGGTCAATACTCAACATGTTTCACAGTTGTCCCCTTCTTCAGGACTTTCAAAGGAGAGACAAGACGACATTTTTCCCTGGGTGTATGAGCAAGATGGTATATGGGCCAAAAGTATAGGGGCGCCAGTACCTGTCCCCGGGGTGGGTGTGAGCAGACAACTGCAGATATTTCCCTCTACGGTCATCAGACGTGTTATAGGAGATTTGTTAGTAAATTATTCAGCCTTTTAAATGGTTCCAATATGTAGACGTATAGTTTGTTGATTATGACACACACACACGAAACCACGATTGGTGCCCATAATCCCAGAGCAGGCAGTACCAGTGGATCAGTATGGTATAGTGGGTGGTAAGTAGTAATTGGATATAGCGTAATTTACTGTGTCTCAGTGGCTTGGAATGCTGTTCTGGGGTCTCTTGTCCGATATTCAAAGTTGTGAACTAAGCAGGCTTTAATGCTCATGGCTATGAAAAGGACAAGGTGGAGTTGACCTGTTTTTAAGGACTCCATCAGCATGGCCCATGCAGTTTCTCCCATTCTTCTTTGCAGGACCTCTCAGGTTCCATCAGGTTGGATGGGGAGCGTCGGTGCACAGCCATTTTCAGATCTCTCCAGGGATGTTCAATCTGGTTTAAGTCTGGGCTCTGGCTGGGCCACTCAAGGACATCAAGTCTGGGCTCTGGCTGGGCCACTCAAGGACATTCACAGAGTTGTCCCATAGCCACTCCTTTGTTATCTTGGCTGTGTGCTTAGGGTCGTTGTCCTGTTGGAGGACCTGCGCGTTTTTGGGTTCGGTTCAGGTGCGAATTCAGGTAAAAAATGTGCACCTGAACCAGTGAACAGAAAACGCACCGGGCTCCGGACTGCAAACCGCAGCAGCATATGTGTGAATCAAGCCTAATAGTATTAGCAGATCTGTGTCTTCTCTTGAGAATGGACCGAGGTTTGACCCATAGCTCCCATTTCTCCTCCCCCCATTTGCAAACAGTGTTCATCCCCATTCTGGAAGTTATTTGTCCTTCTCTCTTTGTAGATGTTATGATATTCTTACACATCTGCTTCTCTGCTTCACCTTCCGATAGACATTAAAGCAATACTAAAGCCTTTTTTTTTTTATTTATTTTTTATAACATTTCATACTTACAGTACCTGCTCTGTGTAATGGTTTTGCACAGAGCAGCCAGGATCCTCCTTTTCTCTGTCCCTCTTCTGTGCTCCTGGCTCCTCCTTCCTGCCGGGTGCCTCCACAGCAAGCAGCTTGCACCCAAGCAGGCACGCTCCTGACTCTCGACTCTGTGTGTCCATTCACACTTAGCTGTGTCTCAGCCCCACCCCCTCCATCTCCTTATTGGCTCACTGGCTGTGATTGATATCCAATGGCTCCCACTGCTGCCAAAAGCCAATCAGCAGTGAGCCCCCAGATTGGCAAGGATCTGATGCACATCGCTGGATCAAAGGAGGCTCAGGTAGGTAGTAGGGGGGCAGTTGCTGCACACAGAAGGTTTTTTACCTTCATGCATAGAATGCACCTAGTGGCTTTACAACCAAGCCTATTTCTGACACATGTTGTTTACAAGTTAAAATCAGTATTTTTAGTTAGAAAATTACTTCTAACTTCCAAACATTATATATATATATATATATATATATATATATATATATATATATATATATATATATATATATATATACACACACACACACACACAGTGCCTTGCGAAAGTATTCGGCCCCCTTGAACTTTGCGACCTTTTGCCACATTTTAGGCTTCAAACATAAAGATATAAAACTGTAATTTTTTGTGAAGAATCAACAACAAGTGGGACACAATCATGAAGTGGAATGAAATTTATTGGATATTTCAAACTTTGTTAACAAAAAAAAAACTGAAAAATTGGGCGTGCAAAATTATTCAGCCCCTTTACTTTCAGTGCAGCAAACTCTCTCCAGAAGTTCAGTGAGGATCTCTGAATGATCCAATGTTGACCTAAATGACTAATGATGATAAATAGAATCCACCTGTGTGTAATCAAGTCTCCGTATAAATGCACCTGCACTGTGATAGTCTCAGAGGTCCGTTTAAAAGCGCAGAGAGCATCATGAAGAACAAGGAACACACCAGGCAGGTCCGAGATACTGTTGTGGAGAAGTTTAAAGCTGGATTTGGATACAAAAAGATTTCCCAAGCTTTAAACATCTCAAGGAGCACTGTGCAAGCGATAATATTGAAATGGAAGGAGTATCAGACCACTGCAAATCTACGAAGATCTGGCCGTCCCTCTAAACTTTCAGCTCCATACAAGGAGAAGACTGATCAGAGATGCAGCCAAGAGGCCCATGATCACTCTGGATGAACTGCAGAGATCTACAGCTGAGGTGGGAGACTCTGTCCATAGGACAACAATCAGTCGTATACTGCACAAATCTGGCCTTTATGGAAGAGTGGCAAGAAGAAAGCCATTTCTTAAAGATATCCATAAAAAGTGTTGTTTAAAGTTTGCCACAAGCCACCTGGGAGACACCAAACATGTGGAAGAAGGGGCTCTGGTCAGATGAAACCAAAATCAAACATTTTGGCAACAATGCAAAACGTTATGTTTGGTGTAAAAGCAACACAGAGCTCATCACCCTGAACACACCATCCCCACTGTCACACATGGTGGTGGCAGCATCATGGTTTGGGCCTGCTTTTCTTCAGCAGGGACAGGGAAGATGGTTAAAATTGATGGGAAGATGGAGGGAGCCAAATACAGGACCATTCTGAAAGAAAACCTGATGGAGTCTGCAAAAGACCGGAGACTGGGACGGAGATTTGTCTTCCAACAAGACAATGATCCAAAACATAAAGCAAAATCTACAATGGAATGGTTCACAGATAAACATATCCAGGTGTTAGAATGGCCAAGTCAAAGTCCAGACCTGAATCCAATCAAGAATCTGTGGAAAGAACTGAAAACTGCTGTTCACAAACGCTCTCCATCCAACCTCACTGAGCTCGAGCTGTTTTGCAGGGAGGAATGGGCAAAAATTTCAGTCTCTCGATGTGCAAAGCTGATAGAGACATACCCCAAGCGACTTACAGCTGTAATCGCAGCCAAAGGTGGCGCTACAAAGTATTAACTTAAGGGGGCTGAGTAATTTTTCAGTTTTTTATTTGTTAACAAAGTTTAAAATATCCAATAAATTTCGTTCCACTTCATGATTGTGTCCCACTTGTTGTTGATTCTTCACAAAAAATTACAGTTTTATATCTTTATGTTTGAAGCCTGAAATGTGGCAAAAGGTTGCAAAGTTCAAGGGGGCTGAATACTTTCGCAAGGCACTGTGTATATATATATATATATATATATATATATATATATTTTAGCAAATACTTTTGAGAATAAAATATCGGTTGATGCAATATTTTTTTGTCACACGGTATTTGCATAGTGGTCTTTCAAACGCAATATTTTTGGAAAAAATAAATTTCACTGCATTTGAAAAAAAAACTAAACGGTAAAGTTAGCCCAATTTTTTTTATATATTGTGAAAGATGATGTCACGTCGAGTAAATCGATACCTAACATGGTACGGTTTAAAATTGCGCACACTCGTGAAATTGCGACAAACGTCGGTACTTAAAAATCTCCATAGGCGACGATTGAAAAAACTTTTTAACGTCAGTTTCAAGTTACAGAGTAGGTCTTTTTTTAGTATTATTGCTCTCGCTCTGGCGATCGCTGCGATACCTCACATGTGTGGTTTTCATTTGCGGGCACGACCTACTGATGCGCTTTCTTTTGTGTGCGAGCTCACAGCGATGGGGGGTGCTTTAAAAAAATTTTTTCCTATTTATTTTTAGCATTTTTAAGAAAAAAAAAAATCTAATGACTTTTATTGCTGTCACAAGGAATTGCATCCCTTGTGACAGTAATAGGCAGTGACAGGTCCTCTTTATGGAGGGATCGGGGGGGGGGGGGATGTGACAGTAATAGGCAGTAAAAGGTACTCTTTATGGAGGGATCGGGGGGGGGGGGGGAATGTGACAGTAATAGCAGTGACAGGTACTCTTTATGGAGGGATCGGGGGGAATGTGACAGTAATAGGCAGTGACAGGCACTCTTTATGGAGGGATCGGGGGGAATGTGACAGTAATAGGCAGTGACAGGTACTCTTTATGGAGGGATCGGGGGGAATGTGACAGTAATAGGAGTGACAGGTACTCTTTATGGAGGGATCGGGGGGAATGTGACAGTAATAGGCAGTGACAGGTACTCTTTATGGAGGGATCGGGGGGAATGTGACAGTAATAGGAGTGACAGGCACTCTTTATGGAGGGATCGGGGGGAATGTGACAGTAATAGGAGTGACAGGTACTCTTTATGGAGGGATCGGGGGGAATGTGACAGTAATAGGAGTGACAGGTACTCTTTATGGAGGGATCGGGGGGGGGAATGTGACAGTAATATGCAGTGACAGGCACTCTTTATGGAGGGATCGGGAGGAATGTGACAGTAATAGGAGTGACAGGTACTCTTTATGGAGGGATCGGGGGGAATGTGACAGTAATAGGAGTGACAGGTACTCTTTATGGAGGGATCGGGGGGAATGTGACAGTAATAGGCAGTGACAAGTACACTTTATGGAGGGATCGGGGGGAATGTGACAGTAATAGGAGTGACAGGTACTCTTTATGGAGGGATCGGGGGGGGGGGGGGAATGTGACAGTAATAGGCAGTGACAGGTACTCTTTATGGAGGGATCGGGGGGGAATGTGACAGTAATAGGCAGTGACAGGTACTCTTTATGGAGGGATCGGGGGGGGGGGGAATGTGACAGTAATAGGCAGTGACAGGCACTCTTTATGGAGGGATCGGGGGGGAATGTGACAGTAATAGCAGTGACAGGTACACTTTATGGAGGGATCGGGGGGAATGTGACAGTAATAGGAGTGACAGGTACTCTTTATGGAGGGATCGGGGGGAATGTGACAGTAATAGCAGTGACAGGTACACTTTATGGAGGGATCGGGGGGAATGTGACAGTAATAGGAGTGACAGGTACTCTTTATGGAGGGATCGGGAGGAATGTGACAGTAATAGGAGTGACAGGTACTCTTTATGGAAGGATTGGGGGGAATGTGACAGCAATAGGCAGTGACAGGTACTCTTTATGGAGGGATCGGGGGGAATGTGACAGTAATAGGAGTGACAGGTACTCTTTATGGAGGGATCGGGGGAGAATGTGACAGTAATAGGCAGTGACAGGTACTCTTTATGGAGGGATCGGGGGGAATGTGACAGTAATAGCAGTGACAGGTACTCTTTATGGAGGGATCGGGAGGAATGTGACAGTAATAGGCAGTGACAGGTACTCTTTATGGAGGGATCGGGGGGAATGTGACAGTAATAGGCAGTGACAGGTACTCTTTATGAAGGGATCGGGGGGGGAATGTGACAGTAATAGGCAGTGACAGGTACTCTTTATGGAGGGATCGGGGGGAATGTGACAGTAATAGGCAGTGACAGGTACTCTTTATGGAGGGATCGGGGGGAATGTGACAGTAATAGGCAGTGACAGGTACTCTTTATGGAGGGATCGGGAGGAATGTGACAGTAATAGGCAGTGACAGGTACTCTTTATGGAGGGATCGGGGGTCTAAAAGACCCCAAACCCCTCCACTGCACTTCAAAGTATTCAAAATGCTGACATCGACATTTTTTGAATACTGACAGTTTTTTTTACATTCGGCGCCGTTAGCTACCGAGTAAACCGGAAGTGACGTTGCTCCTGGTTTATATGATCGGAGACCCGATCAAAGCCAAATCTAGGTTCGTTCTGGGACTCCAAACCAGCAGGCGGACGTGCTGACTGGTTGCTCCGGTCTCCCAGTGAGACGAGAGACCCCGGGCAGAGCTGTAGAATCTCCACATATTGTAATACCGTCAAAAAATACAGCATAATTTAACCCCTCCTGGACCGGAATATATATATATATATAAGGTTTGGGGGTTCTAAGTAATTTTCTAGCAAAGAAATACTGATTTTAACTTGTAAACAACAAGTGTCAGAAATGGGCTCGGTCCTTAAGTGGTTAATGATAGAATTGTCATCCTCTGCATTCATAGCATGTAACATGACAGGCGTCTCCTCGTCAGGAGCTGCCTATTCAATGAATGACGGCTCATTAATGCTCATTAGGTCACTTCCTGTACAGGAACGAGATGAACACGTTTTGCTACTTATTACACAGATCCGGCTCATGTTCCTTCTTTCTATAGCCTCCGACTCCAGCCAGGATACAGGGAATAGTGAAATGATAAGAACACCTGAAAACAAAACTTATTGATCCTTTTTGCCCCTTCCCCTGTCCTAACCGAACCCCCCCTCCCCCCCTCCTGCATGCATACCTCCATCCAATGGCTGTGGTCCTGTTTGTGTTCATCCAGTCCCTAAAGTCTTCACTGTCCTGGCCGCGCCAGCGCATTACAGCCCCGGAGTCATACAGCGGGGATAGAAAAGAATCACCCCCCCCCCCCCTTCAAATAATCACATTTTGTTGCTTTGCAGCCTGAAATGAAGACAGACACAGTTTTTGTTTTATCCAGCTGTATTTACTCATAACATCCAAGTGCAATCAATATACAGTGCATCCAGAAAGTATTCACTTTTTCCACATTTTGTTATGTTACAGCTTTTTTCCAAAATGGATTAAATTCATTATTTTCCTCAAAATTCTACAAACAATCCCCCATAATGACAACGTGAAAGAAGTTTGTTTGAAAGCGTTGCAGATTTATTAACTAGTTCCAGACCGCCCGCCGCCGATTTACTGCGGCAGGCTGGCCCTCATGCGTGAACCGACGTAGGTCTATGTTGGTCACGCGCGTGCAGCTAGGGGGCGCACTCCCGTCCCCACTCGTCAGCGGGGACTCTGATGCACGGGGCAGGCGGCTCTGATTGCCGCTGGCCACCCACAATCGCTCCCCGCTGAGAGAGAAGAACGGTCGGATGTTGTAAACACAGCTGACCGTTCTTCTCTCTGGAATGATCACAGAGCGCCTGTGATCCTTCTATATAGAACACAGCTCTCTATGGTCTATAGTTTCTTCTACATCCTTTCTATATGTATAATTTCATATTGGAGCACCTTAACCACTTGCTGACTGCCCCTCGCAGTTTTACTGGCAGGCTGGCTCGGCTGCTGGAAACAACGTAGGGGTACGTCGGTCACGCGAGTGGTGCTGGGGGAGCTGGCGCCCCCACTAGGCAGTGGGGATGTCGATCCACGGGACCGGCAGCCGTGATTGCCGCCGTGCACCCGCGATCGCTCCCCGCTGAGAGAGGAGGACGATCGGATGTTGTAAACACAGCTGACCATTCTTCTCCCTGGAATGATCACAGAGCGCCTGTGATCCTTCTATATAGGATCACAGGTCTCTATCGTCATTTCCCAAGCCACCCCCCCCCCCCCCCCCAGTTAGAATCACTCCCCTAGACTCACATTTACACACAGCCGTCTGTCCTTCTCCCTGCAATGATCACAGAGCGCATGTGATGCTTCTATATAAGATTACAGGTCTCTGTGATCATCTCACAAGCCCCGCCCCCCCACAGTTAGAATCACTTCCCTAGGCTCACATTTAACCCCTTGATCACCCACAGGGTTAACCCCTTCCCTGCCAGTGTCATTATTAAAGTAACAGTGCATATTTTTAGCACTGATTACTGTACTAATGTCACTGGTCCCCCCAAAAGTGTCAAAAATGTCAGTTAGGGGTCCGATCTGTCCGCTGCAATGTCGCAGTCCCATAAAAAAACACAGATTGCCGCCATTACTAGTATAAAAAAAAAAAACAATAAAAATGACATAAATCTTTCCCTTAGTTTGTAGATGCGATAACTTTTGCGCAAACCAATCAAAATACGCTTATTGCAATTTCTTTTTTTTTTTTTTAAAGAAACAAATGCAGCCATCACGTCTAAGAATTGGTAAGCTGCAATTTAAGCTGTAATTTTTTTTTTTGTACCAAAAATATGTAGCAGAATACAAATTGGCCTAAAATGATGTAAAAATTTGATTTTTTTATTAGACATTTTATTTTTTTTATTTAGAATGTTATATAGCAGAAAGTGATTAAAATATTGTTTTGTTTTTTTTTCAGAATTGTCGCTTTTCTTCTTTTTTTGTTTATAGCGCAAAAAAATAAAAACTGCACGGGTGATAAAATACCTCCAAAAGAAAGCTCTATTTCTGGGAAACAAAAAGAACATCAATTTTATTTGGGTGCAGCGTCGCACAACCGCGCAATTGTCAGTTAAAGTAACGCAGTGCCGAATCACAAAAAATGGTCTAGTCATTCGGTCCAGAAGTGGTTAAAAGTCAGCAGCTACAAAAAGTGTACTGTAGCTGCTAACTTTTAATAAATCACACCCTTACCTGTCCCACGATCCTGCGACCTCCTGAAGTTTCGATCCCCTCTCTCTGCGGCGCCGGCATCACTAGTGTGGGCACCCGGCTGTGACAGCTTGTGGCCTCACAGCCGGGTGTGCACAGCGCATGCGTGAGTTGTGCTGCGCACCTTGATTGGCCGGCAATTTTCTGGGACCTCTGCTGTGTCCCAGAAGATTGCAGGGAGGGAGGGTGAGAGGAGAACTTGCGCTCTGGGTGCTGTGGTGTTCTGAGCGGAAGTGGGAGCGGGTACCTGTCAAAACTAGGTAACTGCACTCCCCCCTCCCACAAAAACAAAATGACATGCCATATGTGGCATGTCAGCGGGTTAGGAGTACTTCAAGCGAAAGTTCCACTTTTGGGTGGAACTCCACTTTAAGGACATTCACAGAGTTGTCCCGTAGCCACTCCTTTGTTATCTTGGCTGTGTGCTTAGGGTCGTTGTCCTGTTGGAAGATGAACCTTTGCCCCAGTCTGAGGTTCAGAGAGCTCTGGAGCAGGTTTTCATCAAAAATGTCTCTGTACATTGCTGCATTCATCTTTCCCTCGATCCTGACTAGTCTCCCAGTTCCTGCCGCTGAAAAACATCCCCACAGCATGATGCTGCCACCACCATGCTTCACTGTAGGGATGATATTGGCCAGGTGATGAGCGGTGCCTGGTTTCCTCCAGACATGACACTTGCCATTCAGGCCAAAGAGTTCAATCTTTGTTTCATCAGAGCAAAGAATTTTGTTTCTCATGGTCTGAGAGTCCTTCAGGTGCCTTTTGGCAAACTCAAGGTGCCTTTTACTGAGGAGTGGCTTCCGTCTGGCCACACCCATACAGGCCTGATTGGTGGAGGGCTGCAGAGATGGTTGTTCTTCTGGAAGGTTCTCCTCTCTCCACAGAGAAACACTGGAGCTGTCAGAGTGACCATCGGGTTCTTGGTCACCTCCCTGACTAAGGCCCTTCTCCCCCGATTGCTCAGTTCGGCCGGGCGGCCCTCTCTAGGAAGAGTCCTGGTGGTTCCATACTTCTTCCGTATACGGATAAAGGAGGCCACTGTGCTCATTGGGACCTTCAATGCTGCAGAAATGTTTCTGTACCCTTCCCCCGATCTGTGCCTCCATACAATCCTGTCTTAAAGGTCTACAGACAATTCCTTGGACTTCATGGCTTGGTTTGTGCTCTGACATACACTGTAAAGCTGGATACACACTATACAACTTTGGTTGTTCAATTTCCTTTAGATTTACCTTCGACTATGTAGTGCAAGGTCCTGCCTGATTTTTTTTAAAATCTGGCACCTTTAAGGCTCCAGTACTTGAAGTGATGTCATTAAATCGCTTATGGGTTTTTACATCCGAGACCCGATCAGAACCAAAATCGACTTCATTCAGGTCTTCAGCCACCCGGCGAATGTGTCAGCTGGTCGCTCGGGTCTCCCAGTGGGACGGGACCCGGGTGAGCCAGGGAAGGCGGCGGGAGGGGGACATCCCCTCCCGCTCCTTGAAATAACAGCTGAGCGGCCGCTTAGCCGCATCGGTTGTCATTACAAGCAAGCCGACCATCAGCTCTAAACAACGGTACCGGGGTGATGCCTCTAGCTGCAGGCATCACTCCGGTATAACCCTCTAAAGCCGCGGCCGCATATCTGCGTTCCGTCAGCGCTAAGGAGTCAATCTCCTCTTCTCACTGGGTAAAACAAAAACTGTGTCTGTCTTCATTTCAGGCTTCAAAACACCTAAATATGATTATTTTAAAGGGGCATGATTATTTTAACCACCTTATGTGCCTTCCCTGTCCTGTGACCCCCTTTAGTTTCTAGTCCAGGTGTCACAGGGTCTATGAAAATCTCCCCAATGGAGTCACAAGCAGCATTGAAAACCTAACACAGGTTTGAACCCTTCCCAACACTATCCAAAACTAGAGATCTATCCCGGCCGGGAATTATTCGTGGCGTTCTCTGGTAGTGCTTCGCAGCCTGTGGTTTTCACCCAATCCCTGACTCTCTGCCTAGTAGGGAAGTGGTTCCAATACGACAATATGATCTGTGACAGTTTGTACAGAAAACGCTCTAATTCATTGGAATGGGGCTGAAATATTAATGACTGCAGCAGGTGGCTCCCTAAACTGTCATTGTGCTGTGCTAACTGCTGATCGAAATCTCAAGCGGGAAGTTAGATTTATAACGCCAGGGAGAGGTAAGTAAAATAACGGCGCACAGCAAATACAGAAGAGCAGCATGAGCCACAGCGGTGTCATGTAAAGTGTAACTGTCATCTAAGAATGAATCCCATCAAGTAACAGGGCCAATATTTCAGATGCGGTCGGAGATCATCCATGCCTCATGATGTATAAACACGGATGGGGCCAAACCGGGCCATGAGTGATGAATGCACGCCCTATAGGCCCTATAGGCATACAAAGAACCGAAAACTATCAACATTACCAGTGCTAGCAAGGATACCCACCATGCTACAGACATCACCCCAGGTACCATTGTTTAGAGCCGATGGGTCGGGTTTCTTATAATGACAACCGATGCGGCTAAGCAGCAGCTCAATTTTCATTACAAGGAGCAGGAGAGGACGCCCTCCCCTCTCTCCCCTGCGGCTCGCCCGGGTCTCCTGTCCCACCGGGAGACCCGAGCGACCAGCAGTCAAATCGGCCAGCTGACCAGAAACCCGAACAAAGCCGCATTTGGCTCCGATGAAAAAACACGGAAGCAATGTCATGACATCATGTCCAGGTACTGGAGCCATAAAGGCGCCAGATTAAAAAAAAAAAAAAGACAGCTCTTGGCGTTTTGAATGCTTTTATGTGCAGTGAAGGGGTTTGGGGTCTTTTAGACCCCAAATCCCTCCGTAAAGAGTACCTGTCACTGTCTATTAATGTCACAAGGGATGTTTACATTCCTTCTGACAGCAATAAAAGTAAACAAAAAACAAACAAAAAAAAAAGATTCAAAAGGACAGTGTAAAAACAAAAAAACAAAAAAAACTTTAAATGTGCAGAATATCAGCACCTAATATCGGCTATCAGCCTAAAGGGTAGCCGGAAAATTGGTATCGGCCCTGAAAAAAACTATATCAGACGATCCCTAAAATTACACACGTCATTTCTGCTGGATCTGGCCTGTGTGTAAACGTGAAAATATACACGGTATCTCCAGAGGCGTAACTAGAACCTTCAGGGCCCCGATGCAAGAAACCATGAAGGGCCCCCCAGACCCCTGGCCGGGGCCCTTCCCTTCAAGCCCGGGGCTCTTCCCACTAATCCTGGGGCTCTTTACTCTCGTTGCAGGGCCTTTTATTATGGTCCCGCAGCAGGATCCCTTCACAAGTTCTGCAGTGGGCCCCCTTCCTGCAATCTTGGGGCCTCCCCACAGTGGTGCAATGCCAGGGCCCGGTCGCAAGTGTGACCTTTGAGATCCTGGAAGTTCACCCACTGGTTTGCTACCGGGCCCCCTGGAGCATGGGGCCCGGTAGCAATTGCAACCCCTGCAACCCCTGTAGTTACGCCCCTGAGTATCTCACAAAAAAGTACACCCCTCACATTTTTTTAAATATTTTATTCTATCTTTTCATGTGACAACACCGAAGACCAATTTGATGCAGTGTGCGGCGTATGGTCTGAGCACTGACAGGCTGACCCCCCACCCCTTCAACCTCTGCAGCAATGCTGGCAGCACTCATACGTCTATTTCCCAAAGACAACCTCTGGATATGACGCTGAGCACGTGCACTCAACTTCTTTGGTCGACCATGGTGAGTCCTGTTCTGAGTGGAACCTGTCCTGTTAAATCGCTATATGGTCTTAGCCACCGTGCTGCAGCTCAGTTTCAGGGTCTTGGCAATCTTCCTATAGCCTAGGCCATCTTTATGTAGGGCATCAATTCTTTTTTTCAGATCCTCAGAGAGTTCTTTGCCATGAGGTACCATGTTGAACTTCCAGTGACCAGTATGAGAGAGTGAGAGCGATAACACCAAATTTACCACACCTGCTCCCCATTCACACCTGAGACCTTGTAACACTAACGAATCACATGACACCGGGGGGGGGGGGGGGAGTAGCGAATTGGGCCCAATTTGGACATTTTCACCTAGGGGTGTACTCACTTTTGTTGCCAGCAGTTTAGACATTAATGGCTGTGTGTTGAGTTATTTTGAGAGGACAGTAAATTTACACTGTTATACAAGCTGTACACTCACTACTTTACATTGTAGCAAAGTGTCATTTCTTTATTGTTGTCACATGAAAAGATAGAATAAAATATTTACAAAAATGTGAGGGGTGTACATTATTATATATATATATATAAAAATTTTTTGCTATATTACTCACCTTTAACCACTTGCCACCTGCCCACCTACAATGTACTGTAGGACACTAAGCAGAAAATAAAAAAAAGTCTGGCCACGCCTATGGTCAGTCCCAGGGGGTATACTCCCTCTCTCTTCTATAGGCACTTAGTTTTGTTACAAGCAGTGTCAGATGAATTACAACTCCACAGAGGGGTGGGTGCTGTGTCCATCAATGAACATCAGAGAAATGGATTTTACGGTAAGTCAAAAATCACATTTTCGCTTTCGTTCATTGACGGACACAGTTCCTGATCTTCTTAACCATTGGGACAGCCCAAAGTAGTGTTAAACATGAGGGGTGTGAACAACGAAAAATAAATTCCCAAGGCTAACTATAGCCAAGCAGGTAAACAGGAGCTCAACCAAAACAAATGGAGCTCACCTGAAGGTACTCACCTGAAAAAAAAAACAAAAAAAACAATACACCCTCAAAGAGGCCAGGTCCTCTAAACCAGTGGTCCTCAACCCTGGCCTATAGGGCCCACTAACAGGCCAGATTTTAGGTATTACCTTGGGGAGATGCAGGCTAGAGTACTGCAATCACTGAGCAGCAAATATTATCACCTGGGATGTATTTCAGTTATCTTGAAAATCTGGCCTGGTAGTGGGCCCTGTAGGCCAGGGTTGAGGACCACTGCTCTAAACAGCAGCCTGCAAAACCTTGCAGCCAAAGGAAGCATCCGCAGATGTCAACACATCCACTTTATAGAACCTTGTGAAAGTGTGCACCAATGACCAGGTGGCCGCCTTGCAAACCTGCATCACTGAGGCCTGATGACGGAAGGTCCAGGAGGCACTGAGCGCCCTAGTAGAGTGCGCCTTGACACGGAAAGGAGGAACCTGACCATTGATGGAATAGGCCTGAATCACTGTGTCTGATCCATCTGGAAATGGTCACAGAGGAAGCGGGCAACCCTTTCCGAGGCCCATCTGTGAGCACAAATAGTGAGTCTGACTTCCTAAAAGAC
The DNA here is from genome assembly GCF_965119305.1 of Pelophylax lessonae. Taxonomy (NCBI): domain Eukaryota; kingdom Metazoa; phylum Chordata; class Amphibia; order Anura; family Ranidae; genus Pelophylax; species Pelophylax lessonae. The sequence goes on along the minus strand of NC_138778.1, from coordinate 228,890,546 downwards.
TCTGTAGCGGCCAGATACACCATAATTGCCCGGACCACATCTAAGGCATGCAAGACAATTTCCTTTGGATTTTTAGGCCTGGGACACAGGGAAGGTAACACAATGTCTTCATTCAAATGAAAACCAGAGACAACCATTGGAAGGAATAACAGACAGGGACGAAGAACCACCTTATCTCTGTGAACCACCAAGTAAGGTGAACGACAGGATAACGCCCCAAATTCCGACACCCTGTGTGCGGAGGTGATAGCCACCAAGAAGGCCACCTTCTGAGAGCGTAAGCAGGGGAATCTCCCGAAGATTCACAAAGGGAGGCTTCTGGAGGACAAGGAGGCAACGGAAACCACACTGGAGGAGCCAAGTGCCTAACTCCCTGAAGAAAAGTATGCACCAGGGAGTGTGTGGCCAAGGGCCGTTGAAAGAAGACCGCTAAGGCCGACAGCTGACCCTTGATAGTACTCAAGGCTAGTTTCTGCTCAACCCCCGTTGAAAGAAAGTCAAGATCCGAGCCACCGAGAAAGAGTGAGGATGAACCCCAAGAGACTCACACCACGCAATGTACAACTTCCACATACGATGGTAGATCTTCCTAGAGGTAAATTTCCTAGCTGTTAACAGCGTTTGAAACACCAACTCAGACAAACCTCTATCCATCAGCACCAGGTGTTCAACAGCCAAGCCGTCAAAGCCATCGACTATAAAGCAGGATCAAAGATTGGTCCTTGGGACAGCAGATCCTCCCTGAGAGGAAGCTTCCAAGGAACATCACACCAGATCATCGTACTAAGCCCGGCGAGGCCAGTCCAGAGCCACTAAGATGACCGTAATCCCTTCTGCCTCAATCCTGCGTAGAAGTCTTGGCAGAAGCTTGAGAGGAGGGAAGGCATAAATCAGACAAAACTGACCCCATGGGGCCACCAGCGCATCTGTGGCGTCCGCCAGAGGATCCTGTGCCCGAGCCACAAACCACTGCACATTCCTGTTGAGCAGAAACGCCAACAGATCCACCTCAGGGATGCCCCATTGGAGACACAACTGATGAAACACCTCCGAATGAAGGGACCACTCCCCTTGGTCCAACACCTGCCGACTGAAGTAATCTGCCTGACAGTTACCCCCCCCCCCCCCCCCCCGGGAATGTGTAGAGGGCTGGAACGAACCGTTCTGTCCACCTTAGAATGCCGGCTACCTCCAGAGCCGTCAGGACACTTCTTGTGCCCCCTTGGTAATTGACATAAGCCATGGCCATGGTATTGTCTGATTGAATGTGCACTGGACATCCCTGAAGACGATCCGTCCAATGTCCAGGCGCAGTCTGATTGCTCAGAGTTCAAAGACAAGAGCTCCTGAGCAGAATTTTTGCCAAAGATGCTTTCCCAGCCGGACAGGCAGGCATCCGTGGGGACCACTATCCAATACAAGGGGAGGAAGGATTTGCCCAGCCAAAGCGCCGGAGAACAAAGCCACCATATCAGGGACTCCTTTGTTCCCCAGCTCAGCCAGATCGTATTGTCCAGAGCCTGCGGAGTCTTGTTACATTTGGCCAGAATCTTCCTTTACCGGGACCTCGTATGGAACTGTGCAAAACAGAACTGCCTCGGAGGTAGACATCATCAGGCCCAGTACCTGCATTAAAGTCTGGAGGGATGACCATCTGATGGACAGCAGAAGACGAATTGCAGCCTGGAAGGCCTTGGAAAATGTCATATAGTATATAATTTGTGGTGAATGAGCAATATATTTAAAATGCACGTTTTGTGCCTGGAAGCCAACTTTACATCCGTTACATGCAGAGATCCTGGTGACCAAGTCTATGCATAACTAAACTGCACCTTTGCCTTGGCCACCAATGGTCACAGGTCTACAGGGTAAATCCAGCCTTAATCCTGAATCTAAACATTATTCTAATCTGTAGAAAATATCAAAATTTATGACTGTAAATTGTGTGACTGTCCTCTGATCAGCTTCTGAAGATGTCACGCTGATGACGAAACGCATCAAGTTGAGACGCACATCATCCCGTTTTTGAGTGCCAGCTGGAACGCACGCCGCTGCGGGATTGTCTGGCTTTGCATTGCTCTCTCGTACAGTGCGGAAAACCATATGGGAGTTTATTTATTTTTCCTTTTACTATTTTATTTATCTTTTATAATCAGATTAGTTTACATATAGCTCTTTTCCACTGCATGGAACCGAACGGTTCGGCTCGCTTTTGTGCTTTTCCACCGCTGGTACCGCATGGTACGGTGTAGGAACGGTTCGGTACGGTGGCGCTTTTCCACTGCATGGAACCGAACGGTACGGCTCTCAAAAACAGTACCTACTCGATTGTGGTTCCAAGAGGTACCATACCCGGTACCATATCCCACAATCCTTTGCATGCAGTCACTACTAGCCACTGATTGGTCAGAGAATCGTTGTTATCCCACCCACTTAACTTTAGTACTACTTTAGTGGAAAAGCAAACCATACCGTACCGTACCGAACCGTTCCAACACCATACCATGCAGTACCAGCAGTGGAAAAGCCAACCGGGCCAAGCAGGGCCGAGTAGAGCCAAGCCGGTACTTGCAGTGGAAAAGTGCCATTATTGGCCCTTAAGGGGATGTTTTTAAATAATAAAAGCCCAAACGTTATCACGATATGAGGAGCCTGCCTGCTTTTTGTTTCCTGTGGGACCATCCTAATCACCATTTACCATGCGGAGGAATCCTACTGGGTGAACAACCAGGAGATATGTATCCAGGTCACGGAGACCACTAAAGTCTGCTTTGATCTCACTTTCCATATGGTAAGAGGGATCAACACCGTATGGTGAGTGGGAAGTTCTTCCATATTTTTGCACGGAGGGTGTCACCATCACTATACTCAAGATCTATCTTCACTAAGCATGTGGCCTCTTTGGCAGGAAGGCTGCGCACAGTCGGGTGGAAATCAGTAAAGGATTCAATACTGTTCATTATCTTTGTTGGACTGTTTTTATGGGACTTTCATTTTTTTTTATTATTTTTATATATATTTTTACCTTATGAGCACATTGGGTGTACCCAATGTGTCTGCCCCCTTACCCTCCTCTGAGCGCCGTCCCTTGATTCCACCCCTGCCCTCCTCTCAGTACCGTCCCAAGTATCATTTTGTGGTGCTAAATAATTTGTATGGAATTTATTCTGGTCTAATAACAAGAAAAGCAGTAAAATAGATCCCCCAGCAAAAGTAGACCCCACTCCAGCAACAATAGATCCCTCACAAAATTTTAGACCCCCCCAACCACAATGGACCCCACCCCGGCAACAATAAACCAACCACAGCAACAAAAGACCCTAACCCAGCAACAATAGTTCCCCCACACAAGAATAGACCCCCCACACAGCAACAATGGACCACCCACAGCAAAAAAACACCCCAAGAAACAAAAGACCGACCCCAGCAACATTAGACCCCCCCCCAGCAGCAACAACAGATCTCCAAGCAGCTAACATCAATAGACACTCCAGCAGCAACAACAGATCTCCAAGCAGCTAGCATCAATAGACCCTCCAGCAGAAACAACAGATCTCCAAGCAGCTGGCATCAATAGATCCCCTAGCAGCAACAACAGATCTCCAAGCAGCTAGCATCAATAGATCTCCTAGCAGCAACAACAGATCTCCAAGCAGCTAGCATCAATAGATCTCCTAGCAGCAACAACAGATCTCCAATCAGCCAGTAATAATAGATCCCCCACCAGCAAAATTAGACCCTTACACAAAAACAAGTCCCCACCAGTGACAACAGATCCCCCAGCAGCCAGCATTGATAGACCCTCCAGCACACCCTACACCCCTTGCCATTACATACATTCAGTGCTGGAGGTGCCGGACCTGCGTTCCCCCGCGTTCCCGCTGAAAAAAAGCCCTGGTTTTAGCACTTTAAAAGGTATAAGTGTCACAATATTTTGTAAGAGCTAGCACTGCTGACCGCATAGAGCACACTCTCTTTGTGGTAATATACTAATTGTCCTCTGATCAGACTGGTCTGCATAAAAATAAAAAAAACATTTGGGAACATCAAAAAGCAGTGGCTTGGAGATTCCTTAGGTTCAGCCGGGCTGCGCCCGCAAGCAGAAGACAGGTCAGCGAGGTGGATAGCTCATAGAGAATGATGGACCCGCCCAGTTGACTTTAGCTTGCAGACATCAGTCTGGAACTAGTTATTGCAGTTCTTGCAAGCCCTGCAGTGTAATCCTTAGTTGCTGGAGGGACAAAGTCATTAATTATTGCTTGCAGTACAGCCCACGACTGTGCTTAATTGGCTTGTTTTTAGATTTGTCGTTATCCTTTGAAGTACTTGTATGGTGAAATTACAGAGAGACATATTCCTGTGGTCAGGAGAGCAGCGCGTTCCTAGTCTTGCGGTGGGGCACCAGGAGAAGGAAAAGACCATCAAGAGCATTCCCAGTACTGCAGTGGGACACCAGGAAAAGGAGTAGACCATGAAGAGAGTTCCTAATACTGCAATGGGGCATCAGAAGGACTGGATCATGCAGAGGTTTTTCAGTACTGTGTTGGACAGTGCTTTTTTTCAGCGGGAACGCGGGGGAACGCAGTTCCGGCACCTCTAGCACTGAATGTATGCCATGACAAAGGGTGCTGGAGGGTCTACTGATGCTGGATCTATTGATGCTGGAGGGGATCTATTTTTGGATGGCAATCTATTGTTGCTGGTGGAGGATCTTTTGATACATAGAAACATAGAATGTGTCGGCAGATAAGAACCATTTGGCCCATCTAGTCTGCCCAATATATCTGAATCCTATGAATAGTCCCTGGCCCTATCTTATATGAAGGATAGCCTTATGCCTATCCCATGCATGCTTAAACTCCTTCACTGTATTTGCAGCTACCACTTCTGCAGGAAGGTTATTCCATGCATCCACTACTCTCTCAGTAAAGTAATACTTCCTCATATTACTTTTAAACCTTTGCCCCTCTAATTTAAAACTGTGTCCTCTTGTGGTAGTTTTTCTTCTTTTAAATATGCTCTCCTCCTTTACCGAGTTGATTCCCTTTATGTATTTAAAAGTTTCTATCATATCCCCTCTGTCTCTTCTTTCTTCCAAGCTATACATGTTAAGGTCCTTTAACCTTTCCTGGTAAGTTTTTTCCTGCAATCCATGTACTAGTTTAGTAGCTCTTCTCTGAACTCTCTCTAGAGTATCTATATCCTTCTGGAGATATGGCCTCCAGTACTGCGCACAATACTCCAAGTGAGGTCTCACCAGTGTTCTGTACAGCGGCATAAGCACTTCTCTCTTTATACTGTGGGTTAATTGTTGCTGGAAGGGATCTACTGTTTGGGGAGGGGGTCTACTGTTACTGGCTGCTAGAGAGTCGATTGATGCTGGCTGCTGGGAGATCTTTTGCTGCTGCTGGGGGTCTATTGCTGCTGGCTGTGGGGGATCAATTTTATTGCTTTTCTTGATTTTAATAACCAAATTCCATACATTCCACTACAAAAGTATACTTGGCTCTATATTCTCTAAAAGGGGCTGTACTGGAAGCTGGGTAGGGGGTGGATCCAAGTTTCGGTGCTCAGAGGTGGGTAGGGGTGGAACCAAGGGTTAGTGCTCGAAGGTGGGTAGGGGGCGGAGACACAAAGTAACTTAGAAAGGGGAGTTCCTGCACCTTTTCTCTGAGAAAAAAAGCCCTGGTGTCAGAGCACCAGAAAATGGATTGGAACAAAAAAAAGGTTCCCTGTACTGTGGTGGAACACTAGGAGAGAGAATTACCTATGCAAATGGTTCCCGATGCTGTGATGGGGCACCAGAAGGATTAGACTGTGCAGGGAGTTCCCTTTGCTACTGTGGGACACCAGGGGAAGGAGGACTGAACCATGCAGAGGGTTCCCAGTGCTGAGGCTGAGCACCAAAGGGATGAGGATTGAACCACCCAGAAGGTTCCCAGTACTGTGGCACCAGGAGAAGGAAGTTTAGACTATCCTGGGGTTTTTCAGTACTGTGGTGGAGCACAAAAGGAGGACTGGAACATGCAAAAAAAATTCCCTGTACTGTGGTAGGGCATCAAGAGGCAGAATTAACCATGCAGAGGGTTCCCAGTACTGCCATGGGGCACCAGGAGAAGGAGGCTTGGACCATGCAGAGGGTTCCCAGTACTGCCATGGGGCACCAGGAGAAGGAGGCTTGGACCATGCAGAATGTTCCCAGTACTGCGATGGGGCACCAGGAGAAGGAGGCTTGGACCATGCAGAATGTTCCCAGTAATGCGATGGGGCACCAGGAGAAGGAGGCTTGGACCATGCAGAATGTTCCCAGTACTGCGATGGGGCACCAGGAGAAGGAGGCTTGGACCATGCAGAATGTTCCCAGTACTGCGATGGGGCACCAGGAGAAGGAGGCTTGGACCATGCAGAATGTTCCCAGTAATGCGATGGGGCACCAGGAGAAGGAGGCTTGGACCATGCAGAATGTTCCCAGTACTGCGATGGGGCACCAGGAGAAGGAGGCTTGGACCATGCAGAATGTTCCCAGTACTGCGATGGGGCACCAGGAGAAGGAGGCTTGGACCGTGCAGAATGTTCCCAGTACTGCGATGGGGCACCAGGAGAAGGAGGCTTGGACCATGCAGAATGTTCCCAGTACTGCGATGGGGCACCAGGAGAAGGAGGCTTGGACCATGCAGAATGTTCCCAGTACTGCGATGGGGCACCAGGAGAAGGAGGCTTGGACCATGCAGAATGTTCCCAGTACTGCGATGGGGCACCAGGAGAAGGAGGCTTGGACCATGCAGAATGTTCCCAGTACTGCGATGGGGCATCAGGAGAAAGGAGATTGGACCATGCAGAAGGTATTTCTATGAGTGTGGTGGGGCAACAAAAGAAGAAGGATTGCACCATGAGGTTTCTTAGTACTGTGGTTAAACAGCAGGAAGAGGACGACTGAAACATGCAAAAGTTTCCTTGTACCTTAGAAGAGCACCAGGAGACAGAATTAACCATCCAGAGGGTTCCCAGTATTTTGGGGGGCACCAGAAGAAAGAGGATTGAACTAAGCAGAGGATTGCCAGTACTGTGTTAGAGCACCAGAAAGGAAGAGGACTACATCTAGCAAAGAATTCCCAGTACTGCTTTGGGAAGGCACCAGATTGGGAAGGCACCAGAAGGAGGATTGGACCACACAGAAGGTTCCCAGTACTGTGGTGGAGCACCAGGAAAAGAAGGACTGGAATATCCAAAAAATCCCTGTAGTGTGGTGGGGCACTAGGAGATGGAATTAACCAAGCAGAGAATGGGTGCACCAGGAGGAGAATTGGACCATGCAGAGGGTTCCGAGTACTTTGTTGAGCCACCAGGGAAAGAGGATTGGACTATAGAAAAATATTTTTTGGCCCATGTAGAGGGGGTTTCCCAATTCTGTGGCCGGGCACCAGGAGGAAGACTGCACCATGCAGAGGTTTTTCAGTACTGGGGTGGAACATCAGGAAAAGGACTGGAACATGCACAGGGTTCCCAGTAGTGAGGTGGGGCCCCAAAAGAAAGGATTTGACCATACAAAAGGTTGCCCGTACTGCCCGTGGAGTACCAGAAGAAGAAAATTGGACTGTGCAGAGGTTTTTCAGTACTGTGGTAGAGCACCAGGAATGGGGTATTGGAACATGCAGAAGGTTCCCAGTACTGTGTTGAGGCACCAGAAGAAGTAATGGACCATGCATAAAGTTCTCAGTCCTACACCGGGACACTCGGAGGAGGAGGACTAAACCATGCAAAGGGTTCCCAATACTGAGGTGGGACACCAGAGGAAGGAGTCCCAGTAAAGGAGGATTGAAACATGCAGAAGGTTCCCAGTACTGTGTTGGGGCACCAGGAGAAGGAATGTATCATGGAGAGGGTTCCCAGTACTGCTGTGGGGCACCAGGATAAGGAGAATTGGGCCATGCAGAGAGTTTCCCGTACTTTGGGGAGCACTAGGAGAAAGAGGAACTGGACCAAGCAATTCTCAGTACTGCAGTGGGGCACCAGGAGAAAGAAGATTACAGCTAGCAGACGAATCCAGCACTGAGATAGGACACTAGTAAAAGTAGGATTGGATCACATAGAGGGTTCCCAATACTGCAGCAGGGCCCCAGGTTAATGAGGATTGAACTATGCAGAGGGTTCCCAGTACTGCCACGGGGCACCAGAAAAAGGACCACGCAGTACTGCAGCTGGGCAACAGAAGAAGTAGGATTGGACCACACAGGAGGGTTCCCAGTACTGCGGTGGAGTACCAGGAAAAGAAGGATTGGACCACCCAGAGGGTCCCCATCACTGCAACAGAGCACCAGAAGAAGTAGGATTGGACCATATAGAGGGTTCCCAGTACTGCGGCAGGGCACCAGGTAAAGGAGGATTGAACCATGCAGAGGGGTTCCCAGTACTTCGGCAGGGCACCAGAAAAAGGATTGGACCACGCAGAGGGTTCCCAGTACTGCAGCTGGGCATCAAAAGAAAAAGGATTGGACCAGAGGGTTCCAAGTACTGCTATGGGGTACCAGGAAAAGAAGGATTGGACAACGCTGAGGGTTCCCAGTACTGCGACGGAGCACCAGAAGAAGTAGGATTGGACCATGTAGAGGGTTCCCAGTACTGTGGTAGGGCACAAGAAATAAGAATGGACCACCCACAGGGTTCCCAGTACTGAGATGAGGCACCAGAAGAAGTAGGATTGCACCACACAGAGGGTTCCCAGTACTGCAGTGGGGTATGAGGAGAAGTAGGATTGGACCACGTAGAGGTTCCCAGCACTGTGGTGGGGCACCATAAGAATGAGGATTTGACCACAAGGAAGGTTCCCAGTACAGTGTTGGAGCACCAGGAGAATGAATGTACTATGGAGAGGGTTCCCAGTACTGCTGTGGGGCACCAGGATAAGGAGAATTGGGCCATGCAGAGAGTTCCCCGTACTTTGGGGAGCACTAGGAGAAAGAGGAATCGGACCAAGCAATTCTCAGTACTGCAGTGGGGCACCAGGAGAAAGAAGATTACAGCTAGCAGACGAATGCAGCACTGAGATAGGACACTAGTAGTAGAAGTAGGATTGGATCACACAGAGGGTTCCCAGTACTGCAGCAGAGCACCAAGTAAAGGAGGATTGAACCATGCAGAGGGTTCCCAGTACTGCGGCGGGGCACCAGAAAAAGAAGGATTGGACCACGTAGTACTGAAGAAGAAGATTGGACACTACAAGAAGAAGAAGGATTGGACCACACAGAGGGTCCCCAGTACTGTGGTGGGACACTAGAAGAAGGATTAGACCACACAGAGGGTCCCCAGTACTGTGGTGGGACACTAGAAGAAGTAGGATTGGACCACACAGAGGGTTCCAAGTACTGTGGTGGGATACTAGAAGAAGTAGGATTGGACCACACAGAGGGTTCCCAGTACTGTGATGGGACACTAGAAGAAGTAGGATTGGACCACACAGAGGGTTCCCAGTACTGTGATGGGACACTAGAAGAAGGATTAGACCACACAGAGGGTCCCCAGTACTGTGGTGGGACACTAGAAGAAGGATTAGACCACACAGAGGGTTCCCAGTACTGTGGTGGGATACTAGAAGAAGGATTAGACCACACAGAGGGTCCCCAGTACTGTGGTGGGACACTAGAAGAAGGATTAGACCACACAGAGGGTCCCCAGTACTGTGATGGGACACTAGAAGAAGAAGGATGGGACCACACAGAGGGTTCCCAGTACTGTGATGGGACACTAGAAGAAGTAGGATTGGATCACACAGAGGGTTCCCAGTACTGTGATGGGACACTAGAAGAAGAAGGATGGGACCACACAGAGGGTTCCCAGTACTGTGATGGGACACTAGAAGAAGAAGGATGGGACCACACAGAGGGTTCCCAGTACTGTGATGGGACACTAGAAGAAGTAGGATTGGATCACACAGAGGGTTCCCAGTACTGTGATGGGACACTAGAAGAAGAAGGATTGGACCACACAGAGGGTTCCAAGTACTGTGGTGCGGCTGAAGTTCTATTTCTCTTGTACCCGATTCATAGTTTGTAAATCAGATGTAACTAAAGGACAAATCTAAGACAAACAGCCGACTCTTCCACACTCATTACATGGATCATTTGCAGATTCCCCGGCAGCCAAACCTTCTCCGAATTTCTGCCTCATAAGTAATCATAACTCATGTTATAATAGTGAACACATTTTTGGACAGACTACAGAAGGTCCATGGGTTTAATTTTTCGTGATGAGCTTAAATGGGTGGAACTGCAGAAAAGAGCTTGGCCCTACAATCAGGACATCTACTGAAGGTGTTTATTTCAATTTAGGCTCTGCAAAGTCACATGACAAATTGCACACCAATCTTATCAATGGCACCCGTTGAAATCAGTGCGGCAAAAGTCGCAACGACTTTGAAAAGGCGCCTGCACTACTTTTGAGCGACTTTTGATTAGGGATAGACCAATATGATTTTTTAGGGCCGATACCGATATTTTGGTCACGACGTATCGGTATCGGCCGATATTTTGTACATTTAAAGTTTTGAAAAATAAAGAAAATTTTTGACACAAATCTGGTACTGAACATGTTAATTTTTGTTTGATGCTTAATGGCTGGCTGGCTGGCACCCTGTGGTGGGTGGCTGGCTTACTGGCACCCTGTGGTGGGTGGCTGGCTGGCTGGCGCCATGTGATGGATGGCTGACTGTCTGGCACCCTGTGTTGGGTGGCTGGCTGGCACCCTGTGGTGGATGGCTGGCTGGCGTCCTGTGGTGGGTGGCTGGCTGGCTGGCAAGCTGTGTTGGGTGGCTGGCTGGCACCCTGTGGTGGATGGCTGGCTGGCTGGCACCCTGTGGTGGGTGGTTGGCTGGCTGTCTGGCACCCTGTGGTGGGTGGCTGGCGCCCTGTGGTGGGTGGCTGGCTGTCTGGCTCCCTGTGGTGGGTGGCTGGCTGGTACAGGGCCTGTGGGCGGCTGGCTGGTACAGTGCCTTTGGCTTGCTGGTACAGGGCCTATGGGTGGCTGGATGTCTGGCACCCTGTGGTGGGTGGCTAGCTGGCTGACACCCTGTGGTGGGTGGCTGGCTGGCTGGCTCAGGGGCTGTGGGTGGCTGACTGGCCTGTACAGTGCTTGTGGCTGGCTGGTACAGGGCCTGTGGGTGGCTGGCTGGCTGGTACAGGGCCTGTGTGTGGCTGGCTGGCTGGCACCGGGCTGCTGTGGGAGGGTTTATGGCTGTGATACACTCCCGCAAGACTAGTCCCGACTCCAGATGAGGCTGTCCAAGGCAAGGGAGGCGGCCTAAGAATTCAGAATGACGTCACAAAAATATCGGCCAGTTCCGATATATCGGGGAAAGTGCATATCGGCCCTTCGATATATCGGCCTTGTCGATAATCAAGCCTATCCCTACTTTTGATCCATAAAATGTAAAATCGGATCACAAATCGCTCAACTCTGGAGACACTCTAGTGTGAATGTAGCCTTATATTGAAGAGAGAACACGTTAAATGGGTGATTTACTAAACAACTGGCTTTCCTGGTAAACCCCCCCAAAAAAGCAGCTATCATTTTTGTTAGGTTAATGGAAATTTTATAGCCAGAAAAAAAAAAAAAAGGATAGGTAGTCGGGTTAAATAAATAAATAATAAATAATAAAATAAAAATCAGCTTTTGTGTTATCATACTCACCTAGAAAACTCCATTCAATAAATAAAGGACTGATGTGAATGTACAATGTGTATGTAAAGCGCTGTGTAAATTGCCAGTGCTATATAAGTAACTGAAATAAATAATAAATAAATAAATAAATAAATGCAGATAAAAAAAAAATCATATACTGGAGCTGTTATACCTGACAAAGGATTTGAATTTTTGTCCATCCAGTTCTGAGATTTACACAGCTCTGCCAGGGTAAGGAGACCTCATTTTAATCACTTACCCTCCGGAAAATTTACCCCCCCCCTTCATGACCAGGCCATTTTTTGAGATACAGCACTGCGTTAACTTTAACTGACTATTGCGCGGTCGTGCCCAAATAAAATTGATGTCCTTTTTTTTCCACCCACAAATAGAGCTTTATTATGGTGCGATTTGATCACCTCTGCGTTTTTTTTTTTTTTGCGCTATAAACAAAAAATAGACAGACAATTTTGAACAAAACAATATATATATATATTTTTTTTTAAAGGTCAAAACAATATTTTTTACTTTCTGCTCTAAAACATATCCAATTAAAAATAAATAAATAAATAAGCCCAAAAACAGCGCTTGCAATAATAATAAGATATAAATAAATAACATCAATTCATATACAATGTGAACCATAAAGTGCTATGGTGCTAAATCATAGATATGTGCGTAAAGTGCTAAAGTGCTAAATGCAAGTATAATTAAATCCAATAATTACATTAAAGTGCATAAAGTGCTCCCATAAAAAAAAAAAATGAAATCTGCTGGTCCATCTCTCCCTATGAACTCCCATAAAAAAAAAAAAAAAAAAAGAAAGTGCATAAAGTGCTGATGTGCTAGATACAAAATATAATTATATACAATAATTACAAAAAGGTGCTAAAAAAAAAAAAAGTGCAAAGGTGTAAATGGTACTCAATGTCCACGATAATGACCCAAATGATTGGTTTCTTTTCTAAATGTAATCGTGCTCATATAAGGTGCTAAATGCCAAAAGTGCCAATTTCCAAGGTGCAATAGTGCTCCACACAGTGGAAGGTGCTTCCAGTCCCCCTAAGGCAGGGGTGTCAAAACTCAATTTAATCGCGGGCTGCATCAGCAGTATGATTGCCCTAAAAAGGGCCGGTTGTATCTGTTAGACTAGATGTCCAGAGCATTCCCTACCCTTACATAAGATGTCAGGAGCCTCCCCACCATCAAAAGTTGAGTCCCCCCCCACCCTCCCTTACATCACAGTGCACCCCCATTACCTTGTGCTGCTGCTGGGAAGAAGCTGGAGGCAATGCTGGAAAGCAGAAGGTACAGGATCTAGAGGAGGACCAGAGGAGGTCTGGAGTTCTTCTGCAGCTGCAGGAGAGGTGTGAGGGCCACATTAAATGGCCTGGAGGGCCAGATTCGGCCCTTTGACACATGTGCCCTAAGGGAATCCACTCACCAGAGCCTAAGGATAAATGAGCATTGGGATAATATGGACCAATACTTCTCCACAACCAGGAACCACAATAAATTCCTCTCCGGTGTCACTCAAAGAAGGAATAAGCCAAAAATAGTGAAGGCCGCAATATACATTTTTTAATGGTAAGATTAAAACTACTCACAACAAAGTATAAGGTAATCGGCATAAAATGAAACGAGAAGTCCCATTAACCGCTCCTTTCCCGGAACCCAGCCAGCGTGTGTTCCCACAGGATCCAGGAAGTGACGTAGCGTGGTTGCCGCTCGCCGGAAGTGCGTCAACGCGTTTCGCCCGCCTACAAGGGGCACTATCAAAAGGCTCATTTATCCTTAGGCTCTGGTGAGTGGATTCCCTTAGGGCAGGGGTGTCAAACTCAACTTCATCGAGGGCCACACCAGCATTACGATTGTCCTCAAAGGGCCGGTTGCATCTGTAATATTAGAAGTCCAGAGTATCCCAACCCCCTTACATCAGATGTCAAGAGCCCCCCCCCCCCTCCCTTCCTTACATCAAAGGGCACCCCCTTACCTTGTGCTGCTGCTGGGAATAGGCTGAGGCCAGGGCTAGGAAGCAGAAAGTGAAGGGTCTGGAGGAGGCCCAAAGGAGGACTGGAGCTCTACTGCAGCTCTAGGAGAGGTGTGAGGGCCACATGAATTGGTCTGGAGGGCCAGATTCGGCCCGCGGGCCTTGTGTTTGACACCCCTGCCTTAGGGGGACTGGAAGCACCTTCCACTGTGTGGAGCACTACTGCACCTTGGAAATTGGCACTTTTGGCATTTAGCACCTTATATGAGACCAATCATTTAGGTTATTATTGTGGACATTGAGTACCATTTACACCTTTGCACCTTTTTGTAATTATTGCATATACAGTAATTATATTTTGTATCTAGCACATCAGCACTTTATGCACTTTCATGTAATTATTGGATTTAATTATACTTGTATTCAGCACTTTAGCACTTTACGCACATATCTATGATTTAGCACCATAGCACTTTATGGTTCACATTGTATATGAATTCATGTTATTTATTTATATGTTATTATTATTGCAAGCGCTATTTTTGGGCTTATTCATTTTTTCGAAGTTTTTTACTTAGTGGGCAGCAGCTGCAATACACATCTTTTTTTGGTCAACACACACAAATTCCTAGCGCGGGTTTTAATCTTCATTATTCAAAATAAATAAATAAATAAATAAATCAAATTTCTTCATAAATTTTAAGCCAATATGTATTCTGCTACAAATTTTTGGTAAAAAAAAGAAAATCGCAATAATCGCATATTGATTGGTTTGTGTGAAAGTTATAGCATCTACAAACTATGGGATATATACAATCTGACACATATACTAATGCATATCTAATAATGAAAAAAAAAAATTATATTTCTTCATAGATTTAGGCCAATATGTATTCTGCTACATATAAAAAAAAAAAAAAAAAAAAAAAAAAAGGAATGTATATGTATATTGATTGGTTTGTGCAAAAGTTATAGCATCCACTATGGGATATATACTGGAATTTTTATTTATTAATTTACTAGTGAACTGCGATATTACGGCGGCTGCTAACTGACACTTTGTGGGAACCAGTGACACTAATACAGTGATCAGTGCTAAAAATATGCACTGTCACTGTACTAATGACACTGGCTGGGAAGGGGTTAACATCAGGGGTGATCAAAGGGATTGTAAAGGTGCATTCTATGCATTAAGTTAAAAAGCCGACCGCGCACTCCCCTGGACCCCGGTACATCTCCGTGGCCACACTTCTTCTTTCGGCGCTTTAACGTGTCAGACCTTACGGGTCTGGGATTGCCTGAATAAATCGGGATGTCTGTCAAGTCCTCAGGGCCCCATGACACCCTTCTTTGGATCCCCAGCGTTCCCTCCGGCGGCCTCGTGTTCCAGATTTGGCTCCTGGAACGCGACGGACCATCGACGGGTATCCCAAATTCTCCGAGCTGACCCGTCCCTGTTGATGTCTCCTGCATCCGCCACCCCCAGTGGTGATCTTGTGAACTGGCTGCAGCGCCGCCAGGCCCTCTCCTATATACACACTCTACCCTCGTTGACTGATGTTAGGGGAGAGCCTTCGGAGTTGGACTCTATCCTGCTCCAGGATGTTCCCCCCACGCACACGGTGTCTCTCTTATATTCCTTGTTATTGCGTGCCCTCCGCCCTGACCTGCCGACATATACTGCTATCTGGGACAGGGACCTGGGCCGAACCCTTTCATCTACCGACTGGCACAAATGTTTTGCGATGACCCACTCGCTGTCTCCTGCTACCCAAGTTCAGGAGAAGGGGTTCAAACTCTTGAGCAGATGGTACAGGTGCCCTTCCTCGATCGCCTACATTGACCCACTCCAGTCGGACCAATGTTGGCGGTGCACGTCCTCTAGGGGAACACTTATTCACATCTGGTGGGAATGTCCCCAGATCCATGACTTGTGGACTGGAATTATAGCTCTGTATTGCAGGCTCCAGGCAACTAATGTTCATGCGACACCGGAACTGTGTAACGCTCCTGCGTTTTTGTAGTAGGCTGGATTTGCAGCTGCAGAATCTCCACTCAGTAGTCATGTAGAGATGTGTTGAATAACCAGATCCAACTCTCCAGACTCATTTCTGTGGGCCTGTCAGCTTCAGCATACAGATATACACAAACTCAATAAGATGTTCCTGGAGTGATAGGATGTATATGATAGTATGAAGGTGATGTGCTGAAGGGACAGGTGTGAACGGTGACAGAGTTGGTAAGCACTTGATAGAAATGTTCAGGAGAGTATTAGATGGTATTAGGTAGAATGCAGATAGGTTAGTAATCGAGTATGGTAACAGGTGGTAAGGACAGCAGATGACAAATACAGGATAGGCTAACCCAGTGCAAGGATAGATGGTAGTAGACTCAAGAGCTAGCAATCTATGTAACAGTGCAGATGATAGAATTTGTATGCATAGATAGTAACAGTTCTTAATGTGCACAGGTAGGCAGTGTAAGTTAGGATATGGAGGATTCCCCTGTGGGGTACTTATCACTAGGAAGGTTAGTAATAGAGGGGTCCAGTAGTGAGGGAGTGATCCGGTAATGAGATACAGGGATCAGTAGCGAGGTTCCGGTCTGTTCCAGGTAAAAGCAAATAGCTGGAGGTTCCGGCAGCGAGACAAGCTTGTAAGCATGTAGACACACAGGCACATAAGCACAGGCACAGAGAGTGAAAGCAGTAAGCCAAGAGTGATCCGGTAGCGAGATACGGGATCAGTAATGAAACTAGTTCAGGTAGCGAGATACAGGAGCGAGTGACATCAAGTATGGCTGCTGCAGACGGCTTGAACGAACTAACCATGTGGTTAGAACGAACAACGTGAGAGAACGCCGGCGGTTGAAATAGCCGCTCAGAGCGGCGCTCGGCAATGACGTCATCCGTCGTAAAGGTGTATGCGTACCACCTAATTAGAAAGGTGGGACGCATATTGAAAGGAAATGGAAATTAAGGGTACCAGAGGTACCAGAATCTTACAAACTGGCCCTGTTGTCTTTGTTACCCGGCTCCTTCCGGTCCATCAAGAGAGACGTTTTGAGGTTTTTCTTGGCGGCTGTTCGGACGGTGATACCCAGACACTGGAGGACCAAGCATGTACCCTCTAAACTTGAGTGGGCTCTGGAACTGGACCGGCTTAGAGACATGGAAAACCTGTTGGCGCGGGAGGGGGGCAGGGAGGATCGATTCTCTGCTGCTTGGAGGTCCTGGGACATGTTTCGGTGTTCGGACGCCTTTCAGTCCTGGCTCGAGACGTCTGTGCTGCCGGGTGCTGGGGGGCAGTAGTGGGACGTGGGCGGCCCCTCCTGATTTCTTCCGCCTTCTTTGCCCCCTTGGCATACCTCTTTACATTCTCCTGCTTTATCCCATCCTCTTACCCTTATTCCCCTCTCTGGCTGTACCATTGACACCATAAGGCAATCCTCTTTTGCTTTTTTGTTGTTTTTAGGCGCTTCTCAATGGAAAGCCGGGATATTTATCAGTGCCTACCACACTTCCCACAATCTCCTCAAGTGACACCAGCCATGAAAGTGTTTATACTGGTGTTGGCCTTTCCTTGACTTTTCTCTTATTTATGTTACCACCTGACACCCCAAGTTGCTGTTTTCTTGACCTTGTGCTGCTGCCAGGATCTGATGGACCTGGCGGTTTAGGTTCCTTATTTGCACTTATTGATATTGATTGTTGTATGCACTTACTCACAGTTTACCATATGTCATACCTGAACAATTTATTTCACTGTATGTTTCATACCCCCATGCTTCTCCCCTAACTCTGTAAAACCCTTCTCTTTCAATAAAATAAGATTGAACTAAAAAAGCTGACCGCGCAATTATCCGTTAAACTAACGCAGTGCCGAATCACAAAAAATGGCCTGGTCATTACCCACTTAAGCCCCGGAAGATTTTACCCCCTTCCTGACCAGGGCCTATTTTGCGATTCGGCACTGCGTGAATTTAACGGACAATTGCGCGGTCGTGCGACGCTGTACCTAAACGAATTTGACGTCCTTTTTTCCCCACAAACAGAGCTTTCTTTTGGTGGTATTTGATCACCTGTGCGATTTTTTGATCATGCGCTATAAACAAAAAAAGAGCAACAATTTTGCAAAAATAACAATATTTTTCATATTTTTTATATGAAATTCCCCCCAAAAAATTTGTAAAAATCAAAATTTTTTAACATTTTAGGCCAATTTGTTTTATGCTACCTATGTTTGGTAAAAAAAAAAAAAAAAAAATCGCAAAAAGCGTATTTTGATTGGTTTGCGCAAAAGTTATTGCGTTTACTAACTAAGGGAAAGATTTTTGACATTTTTGTTGTTTTTTTTTAACTAGTAATGGCGGCGACCTGCAATTTTTTTTGTGGGACTGCGACATTGCGGCGGACAGATCGGACCCTTGACTGACATTTTTGGACACTTTTGGGGTTACCAGTGACATTACTACAGTAATCAGTGCTATAAATATTTGCACTGTTACTGCAAAAATGACACTGGCAGGGAAGGGGTTAACTCTATTGGAGAGGGAGGGGTTAAGTGTGTCCCTAGGGGCGTGTTTCTAACTGTGATTGGCTGTGGCTACTAGTGTAAGAACAGAGATCAACGGTCCTACATAGTAGAAGCGTCTGATCTCCATTCTTACACAGGGAAGAATGACAGGGGGCTTGTTTACATCAGACGCCTGCCTTTCTTCTGGTGTAACGGACGATCGCGAGTGCCCGGCGGGCACACGCGCGGGGGGCTCCGTGAATGCGCGGGAGCGCGCCTCCAGCGGCGCGCGTTAGCTCCCTAGAGCCTCACAGGCTAGCGACTTAGTCCTACGTCGCTTTGCCTGTGAGGGGCTGACCACCGCAGTAAATAGTCGTGCGGCGGTCGGAAAGCGGTTAAGGGGGCAAATCCTTCCGGTCCAGAAGTGGATAAATAACAAATGACTTTTCAATCACTTGGGATGTGCATTGCAGGAAAAAAAAAAATCCATAATTTACAGGACGGAGCTCTACCTTATTTAGATTGGCAAAGCTCTGTCCTGTGTGTCTTCCTGACGATTGGCGGGTGCCAGCGGTCATCACCCGCTGATTGGCATTTGCTGTGTATAATCACAGCAGAGCTGGGTCACCAGTGGCTCGCACACGCTGCCTACCCAGAAGTCCCGGATCAACATACCTAGCATAGGAGAGCCTTGCTGCAGTACAAGTTATGGTAGGCAAGTGGTTAATCTGCTGCCAGTCCCTGGCCTAGGAGAAGCAGCAGATCGATGAGCTTATTTCTTACATAGTTACATAGTTACATAGTAGTTGAGGTTGAATAAAGACAATAGTCCATCCAGTTCAACCTGTGTAGGTGTGTGAGGCTGTAATCATCTCTCATACCCCTGAATGTTCTGATCCTTGAGATGTAAGTCTAAGAGTCTTTTGAAAGCCACCATTCTTCCCACAGAGACCACCTCTTGTGGTAGAGAATTCAACCAATCTTGTAGCCCTAACAGTAAAGAACCCCCTGCGTTGCCTGAGGTTAAAATGCTTCTCCTCTAATCGCATTGTATGTCCTTGCATCCTCATGCAATCCTTGCGACTGAATAGCTTTTTTTCTATGCTGAGGTATTTGTAAATTGCTATCGTGTCCCCTCTCAGGAGTCTCTTCTCCAGGGAGAATAAATCAAGCGATTGCAGACGCTCTTCATAATTAAGGTCCTCCAATCCCCTAATTAGTTTAAATGCCCTTCTCTGGACTCTCTCCAGCTCCAACACATCCCTCCTGAGGACCGGCGACCAGAACTGGACAGAATACTCCAGATGTGGTCGGACCAGAGTTTTATAAAGTGGAAGGATTATAGTTTATTCTCTTCTTTATGCATGCTAATATTCTGCCGGCTTTGGCAGCTGCCGCTTGACATTGCATGCTATTGCTTAGTCCAGTGATGGGGAACCTTGGCACCCCAGATATTTTGGAACTACATTTCCTATGATGCTCATGCACTCTGCAGTGTAGTGGAGCATCATGGGAAATGTAGTTCCAAAACATCTGGGCTGCCAAGGTTCGCCATCACTGGCCTAGTCTATCCTCTACCAGGACTCCCAGATCTTTCTCCATTTTTGATTCCCCCAAAGGTTCCCCCCCTAATGTGTATTGTGCTTTTATGTTTTTAGTCCCCAAGTGCAAAACCTTACACTTCTCCACATTAAACCTCATTTGGCATGTCATTGCCCACTCTGTCACTATGTTCTCTCCTCCAGTCAGCATGGTCCTTGGTAACGCATGAGCACTGCAGCAAAACCTGATAGACTCCTTCTACTACTTTTACCTCTCCCAGGTAGCGGGTAACATGGCCGGATCCCCAGATAAATACAAAGCACACATGCAAATGCAGAACTCCTTGTGTTGCCAAATTGAAAGTGAAGCTGTCTGTATTGTAGCGGTTTCTCTCCGATGAGCATATTTTTTTTTACTCTTGACCACGAATCAGAAGCCAGCGGCGGCAGAGCGGTGGAGGTGGGGGGGAAGTAAAAGCTGCACAGGAAATGCTGACAAAAATAATCCCATTTGTTTTCACAATCCATTCTGAGGAAGTCAGGGTACGTGTCGCTTCT
Organism: Pelophylax lessonae; assembly: GCF_965119305.1. Classification (NCBI taxonomy): domain Eukaryota; kingdom Metazoa; phylum Chordata; class Amphibia; order Anura; family Ranidae; genus Pelophylax; species Pelophylax lessonae. The sequence goes on along the minus strand of NC_138778.1, from coordinate 228,870,270 downwards.
GCGGAATAACAAGACGCTGGCATGTACTGGAAGCATGCGGCTCCTACGTCTTCTTCTGTGTGTCCCATACAAAAAGATTTTAATGGAAATAGGCCATCACCTCTGACCACCCACCCCCGCACAGCTTCCGATTGTCCCTCCTTTCAACCACCTCAATACCGGGCACTTTGACCCCCTTCCTTCCCAGGCCAATTTTCAGCTTTCAGCGCTCTTACAATTTGAAAGACAATTACGCGGTCATGGCCACAGAGGACAGAGAGAAGGCGAAAGTGTTAAATAATTTCTTCTCTTCAGTCTTCACAAAAGAATCGGGGGGCTACACTGACCCAGCTTGTAATGCAAAACTAAATAATACACCTCAGGAAATACCGCCATGGCTAACAGAAGATAGACTTAGAACTAAACTAGAGAAACTTAACATAAATAAATCATGGCTTGCACCCGAGGGTTCTTAAAGAGTTCAGCCAGGTGATTGCCAGACCATTATTCCTGATCTTTAAGGATAGTTTACAGACGGGAATGGTGCCAGCTGATTGGAAAAAAGCCAACGTGGTACCAATATATCCCGATCTGTGTTTTACACTGCATCCGCCAAGGGATTGGACGTGTATACTTCTCGGCTAGTCCTTTTCAGTTTGTACCATTGCTACAACATCGCTATTAGAGTTTGGAGATACTAGACCAGTCATGGATGGGGGTGGGTTGGGGGAGGTTTGGGCTGCTCCCTCCCACCTGCCTCCTATCCATCCATTAGCAGCCATGTGCTCCCATTGCGGAGACACTCAAATTAAAAGTGTTAGGACTGCAGGTAAAACGAAACTAGAGAAAACATAAATAAATCACTGGGTCCGGATGGCTTGCACCCGAGGGTTCTTAAAGAGCTCAGCCAGGTGATTGCCAGACCATTATTACTGATCTTTAAGGATAGTTTACAGACGGAAATGGTGCCAGCTGATTGGAAAAAAGCCAACGTGGTACCAATATATCCTGATCTGTGTTTTACACTGCATCCGCCAAGGGGATGGAGGTGTAATGCTTCTCAGCTAGTCCTTTTCAGTTTGTGCCATCGCTACAACATCGCTATTAGAGTTTGGAGATACTAGACCAGTCATGGATGGGGGTGGGTTGGGGGAGGTTTGGGCTGCTCCCTCCCACCTGCCTCCTATCCATCCATTAGCAGCCATGTGCTCCCATTGTGGAGACACTCAAATTAAAAGTGTTAGGACTGCAGGTAAAACAGGGTGCCGTGTAGTGGCCCTGCAGCTTACACATGCATTTGCAAATTTGTGTCAACTAAACCCCTGTTCTTTATTTATATCATGAGACAGGTCTACTTGGTTGGTGGCAGACTGGAGGGTGAATACATCAGACTGGGGGCTGGCTTCCATGCACCTCTTTTAATCCTTTTTCAACCTTTGTTTTTTCTGATACAAGGATGGAGACGCTGGGCATACCTGCTGGTGTCTCACCTAAAGTCCCTCATAGCCTACATTGTTTAACCGCTTGCCGACCGCCGCACGACTATTTACGGCGGCGGTCAGCCCCGTACAGGCAAAGTGACGTAGGACTACGTTGCTAGCCTGTGAGCCTATAGGGGCTCGTTCCCTAACAAGTCCGCGCGTGTGACCGGCGGACCCGATGTCCGCCGGTCACTCGCGATCTCCCAGTGGAGAGGGAGAAAGGCAGGCGGCTGATGTAAACAAAGCCGCCTGTCATTCTCCCTGGTGTAACTGCAGAGATCATACGATCCTGCTATGTAGGATCGTATGTCTCTGTGGTTACATCACTAGCCACACCCCTTTACAGTAAGAAGCACGCCCCTAGGGACACGCTTAACCCCTGCATCACCAATAAAGTTAACCCCTTCCCTGCCAGTGTAATTTTTACAGTAACAGTGCATATGTATAGCACTGATTACTGTAGTAATGTCACTGGTACCCCCAAAAATGTCAAAAATGGCAGTCAAGGGTCCGATCTGTCTGCCGCAATGTCGCAGTCGCGCAAAAAAAAAAAAAAAAAAAAAAAATCGCAGATCGCCGCCATTATTTGTTAAAAAAAAAACAATAAAAATGACAAAAAACTTTCCCTTAGTTCAGGCATGTCCAACATGCGGCCCAGAACCTGCCCCCTGACAATTTTTTATTTTTTTGCTGGGGAGGAAGGAAGTCGAGTCAGGGGCACGGCCACAGAGGCAGCCTCGGAGGGGATCATCCACTAGTTGTGTTATATTAGTGCTGGGGGGGCGCGGCAGCACGGGAAGGGCGCAGCGGCGTTTTATTACTTATATACCTTAACTAATAGTATATATTTTATATGTGGCCCGAGAAAATTACTCTACACTCAATGTGGCCCAGAGAAGCTAAAAGATTGGACACCCATGCCTTAGTTAGTAAACGCAATAACTTTTGCACAAACCAATCAAAATACGCTTATTGCGATTTTATTTACCTAACATATGTAGCAGAAAAGAAATTGACCTAAAACGTTAAAAAATGTTGATTTTTACTTTTTTTGGGGGGAGAATTTCATATAAAAAAATGTGAAAAATATTGTTATTTTTTCAAAAATGTATGCTGTTTTTTTATTTACTTTGCGCAAAAAGTAAAAATCGCACAGGTGATTAAAATACCACCAAAATAAAGCTCTGTTTGTGGGGAAAAAAGGACGTCAATTTCATTTGGGTACAGCGTCGCACGACTGCGCAATTGTCCGTTAAATTCACGCAGTGCCGAATCGCAGAATAGGGCCTGGTCAGGAAGGGGGTAAAATGTGGTTAAAGAGTGGTTAAAGAGTGTGACATAAGGAGCCAATGAATTTGGGAGAATTTGGGAGAAACCAGCCCTAAGTAATGTAGAAAAATATAAAAACCCCAATAGATCACCCAGAGAGGAGGGTTTTTTTTTTTTTTTTCTCAACAGAATTGGAGTTACCCTTTAGGAAGGCTTTACTGTAGTACAGCAATCATCAAATACAAGCAAAGGAAAGCTCCACCTGCCTCTAAAAAGAAAATTGTATAAAATTCCTTTGGGTACAGTGTTGCATGACTGAGTAATTGTCAGTCAAACTATCACAGCACAGAAAAAAAAAGAAAAAAGTTATATATATATATATATATATATATATATATATATATATATACATACACATACACACACACACAATATACAGGTGTGCGTATATATATGTATATATATATATATATTGTAACAGGAAGTCAGCTAAATCTGGGAATGTAGTCACAGGAAGGAGATACATTTCCACCTGATTTAGAAAGTCCATTAATTATTTTAGGGTGTTGGCTACAGAGCTAGCCAGCAGGAAGTTGAAAGGCCTTCACCTGTTCAGAATGAGGGAGTTAAGGCTCTATAATTGGTTCAGAGAAATTCCTATTGTTTGCTGCCTCCAGAAGCTGTGTCCTGAAGCCATGTGGGCTGGGAGCAGGAGGACAGTCAGCGTGTGCCTCCCGACAGGATGTGTGGGCCTGGGAGAAGACCCCCCGGAGTGATGTGTGCCCGGGACGGTAACCAAGGGTGAATACGTCTCAAAGGTGAGAAGACGAACTGTTGATGTGAAAGAAACAAAAGGACTGTGTTGCCCTGTGAAGCTATTATAAAAGGACTATTGAGTGTCCGCTATGTGACAAGGAAGTCTGCCCGACGGTAGGTTGGAGACAGACACTTAGGCAGGTTCCAGTTGTGAGAAGGTAGCCGCCCACAGAGGCAAGGATTTATTTTCTGTTTTATTTTATTTTGGATGTTTTGCTGCATACAGCCTGGTGAAGAAAACACCATTTAATAAACCACACTGTTTGTTTGCAAGCACTTGTCGGCTACCTCTCTGGGAAAACGCACCCCCCAAGGGGTCATCCACACCCGCCACCGAGCTAATCCCTTACATATGGTGGAGGTATGCAGTGGGCATAAGCAGAGATCCCTGCAAGGAAGTGCAAATGTTTGATGAACTTTATCTGGTGCATGAGATTGCACAATCTATGTGTGCAGGAGAGAAGATCCTGACAGAAAAAAAAAAAAGTGTTTTAAAGAGACAGCGGTCTCAAAATTATTTGATGAACTTTGTTGTGTCTGGTGCAAGTGACTGCACAAACTGTGTGTGCAGGAAAAGAGATCTTGCAAGAGAGAGAGAAAAACTACATGTGTTAAAGAGACAGTGGTCTGAAAAATTTTTGCTGCACTGTGAAAAATTTGTTTGTGGAGTTATTGAAGATGGGGCGTTCAAAACGCCTGAAGAATGCAAAGATAGATGAAATGAGAGACCGGATTCTATGGATGGAGGGGATGTTGCCGTCTGAACCAGCCCCATCCATGCCTAAAGAGAGTCTACTAAAGAGGAAGGTTGTTGTCCCTAGCAACACTGATGAAACCGCTATGGAGACGCAGTGTGCTCAGATGAAAAGTAAACTCAAAATGGAGGAGATGTTGAAACATCTGATTATATCAAATGCAGCTCAACAGCAAGCAAATGCAGCTCAACAGCAGGCAAATGCGGATTTTCAGCAGAGCTTTGCAGCTCAACAAAAGGCTCATCAAGAGAGCATGGCAGGCTGGAAACAGAGACGCCAGCAGCCAATGGAGGCCATCGGTTTGGAGGAAACCGAGTATGTGTGCAGGGCTGAGTTGGATGCCTTGCAACGGAAAATGGAAGAAAAGGAACAAGCCTTGGAATTGCTTAAAATGGAGCATAGAAACTTGCAGGAAATGAATGAACTACTCAAGTCTCATGTGTCACAGTGGGAAGAATCCACTGCTCTTCTTTTGGTCGAGTTGCAAAAACGCAGAGAGACTATAATGGAGAAAGATACCA
>NC_138778.1:228847949-228860449 GCF_965119305.1 Pelophylax lessonae | reverse complement strand
CCTACCCTTATTCAAATTTGGGAGAGAGAGTGGGGGGGCTTCTTTTTCTGTGATTTAATTACTGAGGGATAGTGCCACGCCATTCAATTGGATATTGTGTTTACTTTACAGAATATCCCCCTGCTTTTCCCTATTACAATATATATATACATACATACACACACACACACACACACATATATATATACTGTATATACAGTGGGTACGGAAAGTATTCAGACCCCCTTAAATTTTTCACTCTTTGTTATATTGCAGCCATTTGCTAAAATCATTTAAGTTCATTCTTCTTCCTCATGAATGTACACATAGCACCCCATACTGACAGAAAAACACAGAATTGTTGACATTGTTGCAGATTTATTAAAAAAGAAAAACTGAAATATCACATGGTCCTAAGTATTCAGACCCTTTGCTCAGTATTAAGTAGAAGCCCCCTTTTGATCTAATACAGCCAGGAGTCTTTTTGGGAAAGATGCAACAAGTCTTTCACACCTGGATTTGGGGATCCTCTGCCATTCCTCCTTGCAGATCATCTCCAGTTCTGTCAGGTTGGATGGTAAACATTGGTGGACAGCCATTTTTAGGTCTCTCCAGAGATGCTCAATTGGGTTTAAGTCAGGGCTCTGGCTGGGCCATTCAAGAACAGTCACGGAGTTGTTGTGAAGCCACTCCTTCGTTATTTTAGCTGTGTGCTTAGGGTCATTGTCTTGTTGGAAGGTAAACCTTCGGCCCAGTCTGAGGTCCAGAGCACTCTGGAGAAGGTTTTTGTCCAGGATATCCCTGTATTTGGCCGCATTCATCTTTCCCTCGATTGCAACCAGTCGTCCTGTCCCTGCAGCTGAAAAACACCCCCACAGCATGATGCTGCCACCACCATGCTTCACTGTTGGGACTGTATTGGACAGGTGATGAGCAGTGCCTGGTTTTCTCCACACATACCGCTTAGAATTAAGGCCAAAAAGTTCTATTTTGGTCTCATCAGACCAGAGAATCTTATTTCTCACCATCTTGGAGTCCTTCAGGTGTTTTTTAGCAAACTCCATGCGGGCTTTCATGTGTCTTACACTGAGGAGAGGCTTCCGTCGGGCCACTCTGCCATAAAGCCCCGACTGGTGGAGGGCTGCAGTGATGGTTGACTTTCTACAACTTTCTCCCATCTCCTGACTGCATCTCTGGAGCTCAGCCACAGTGATCTTTGGGTTCTTCTTTACCTCTCTCACCAAGGCTCTTCTCCCCCGATAGCTCAGTTTGGCCGGACGGCCAGCTCTAGGAAGGGTTCTGGTCGTCCCAAACGTCTTCCATTTGAGTATTATGGAGGCCACTGTGCTCTTAGGAACCTTAAGTGCAGCAGAAATCTTTTTGTAACCTTGGCCAGATCTGTGCCTTGCCACAATTCTGTCTCTGAGCTCTTCAGGCAGTTCCTTTGACCTCATGATTCTCATTTGCTCTGACATGCATTGTGATCTGGAAGGTCTTATATAGACAGGTGTGTGGCTTTCCTAATCAAGTCCAATCAGTATAATCAAACACAGCTGGACTCAAATGAAGGTGTAGAACCATCTCAAGGATGATCAGAAGAAATGGAAAGCACCTGAGTTAAATATATGAGTGTCACAGCAAAGGGTCTGAATACTTAGGACCATGTGATATTTAAGTTTTTCTTTTTTAATAAATCTGCAACAATGTCAACAATTCTGTGTTTTTCTGTCAGTATGGGGTGCTATGTGTACATTCATGAGGAAGAAGAATGAACCTAAATGATTTTAGCAAATGGCTGCAATATAACAAAGAGTGAAAAATTTAAGGGGGTCTGAATACTTTCCGTACCCACTGTATATATATATATATATAATTTTTTTTTTTTTTTAAGCAAAGGCCTCAGAGAATAAATTGGTTGGTGTTGCAATTTGTTGTCACATGGTATTAGTACAGCAGTTTTTCAAATGCAATTTTTTTTGGTGGGAAAAATACACTTTAATGCATTTTAATGCAAAAAACAAACACAATATAATACCCAATTGTTTGGTAAAATATAAAAGATGATATGTAAATAGATACCAAAAACATACAGGCAAAAAATACAGAGGTCATGGGAATTATTTTTACAGATACCAAACATGTCACACTTTAAAAATTGTGTACGCCCGTAGGAAGGCAACAAACTACAATACGTAAAAAAAAAAAAAAATACTTCAAAGTTGACGTCTTTAAAGGTTACCAATTTAGAGTTAAACAGGAGGTCTGGCGCTATTGCTCTCTCAATAATGTTTGCGGTGATACCTCACATGCGTGGTGCGAATACCGTTTACATATGGGTGCCGTCCCCTTTACTCCTTAACCACTTAAGCCCTGGAAGATTTTACCCCCTTCCTGACCAGGGCCTATTTTGCGATTCGGCACTGCGTGATTTAAAGGACAATTGCGCGGTCGTGCCACGCTGTACCTAAACAAATTTGACGTCCTTTTTTTCCCACAAACAGAGCTTTCTTTTGGTGGTATTTGATCACCTGTGCAATTTTTTGATCATGCGCTATAAACAAAAAAAGAGCGACAATTTTGCAAAAATAACAACATTTTTCACATTTTTTTATATGAAATTCCCCCAAAAAAAATGTAAAAATCAAAATTTTTTAACATTTTCGGCCAATTTGTTTTATGCTACATATGTTTGGTAAAAAAAAATTGCAAAAAGTGTATTTTGTTTGGTTTGCGCAAAAGTTATCGCGTTTACTAACAATGGGAAAGATTTTTGTCATTTTTGTTGTTTTTTTTTTAACGAGTAATGGCGGCGATCTTCGATTTTTTTTGCGGGACTGCGACATTGCGGCGGACAGATCGGACCCTTGACTGACTTTTTTGACACTTTTGGGGGTACCAGTGACATTACTACAGTAATCAGTGCTATACATATGCACTGTTACTGTAAAAATGACACTGGCAGTGAAGGGGTTAACTTTATTGGAGAGGGAGGGGTTAAGTGTATCCCTAGGGGCGTGTTTCTAACTGTGATTGGCTGTGGCTACTGGTGTAAGAACAGAGATCAACGGTCCTACATAGTAGAACCGTATGATCTCCATTGTTACATAGGGGAGAATGACAGGCGGCTTTGTTTACATTAGCCGCCTGCCTTGCTTCCGGTGTAACGGAGGATCGCGAGTGCCCGGCGGACATCAGGTCCGCCGGGCACACGCGCGGGGGGGGGGGGGGGGGGGGTCCGTGACCACGCGGGAGCGCCCCTCCGGCGGCGCACGCTCGCTCCCGAGAGCCTCACAGGCTAGCGTCGTAGACCTACGTTGCTTTGCCTGGGAGGGGCTGACCACTGCCGTGCGGCGGTCGGCAATCGGTTAAAAGGGTTGTAAAGGCAGAAGGTGCTTTCTATGAATTCATTTAAAAAAAAAACCTTCTGTGTGCAGCAGCCTCCTTAAAACTTACCTGAGCCCATCTTTATCCAGCGATGCTGCAGGAGAGTCTCAGCTGTCCGGGACTCCCCTCCTCATTGGCTGAGACAGCAGCACGGCGCGATTGGCTCCCACTGCTGTCAATCAAAGTCAGTCAGCCAGCCAATCAGGAATAAAAAAAAAAAAGAAAAGGGCAGGGCCAGGTTGTGGCTCTGTGTCTGAATGGACACAGGGAGCTGTGACTCGGCTCGGGTGCCCCCATAGCAAGCTGCTTGCTGAGGAGACACTGAACAGGAGGGAGGAGCCAGGAGCACAGAAGAGGGACCTGAGAAGAGGAGGATCCGGGCTGCTCTGTGCAAAACAAACTGCATAGAGGAGGGAAGTGTAACATGTTTTTTTTTTTTTTTCCCTTTATTGAGGTTCTATGTTGAACTTCCAGTGACCAGTATGAGAGAGTGAGAGCGATAACGCCAAATTTAACACACCTGCTCCTCATTCACACCTGAGACCTTGAAACACAAACAAGTCACATGACACCGGGGAGGGAAAATGGCTAATTGGGCCCAATTTGGACATTATCACTTAGGGGTGTACTCACTTTTGTTGCCAGCGGTTTAGACATTAATGGCTGTGTGTTGAGTTATTTTGAGGGGACAGCAAATTTACACTGTTATACAAGCTGTGCACTCACTACTTTACATTGTAGCAAAGTGTCATTTCTTCAGTGTTGTCACATGAAAAGATAGAATAAAATGTTTACAAAAATGTGAGGGGTGTACTCACTTTTGTGAGATACTGTGTAATATATATATATATATATATATATATATATATATATATATATACATATATGACTGTATCTCACAAAAGTGAGTACACCCATATGTATCTATCTATCTATCTATACACACCTATGCATACATACATACACACACACCTCAAAAAAATGAAAGGAACACTTTGAAAACACATCAGATCTCAATGGGGAAAAATCTCTTGCTGGATTTCTATACTGGCATGGACGGGTAATGTCTTAGGATCTATACTGGTATGGACTGGGTAATGGGTTAGGATCTATACTGGTATGGACTGGGTAATGTGTTAGGATATAAACTGGTATGGACTGGGTATTGTGTTAGGATATATACTGGTATGGACTGGGTAATGTGTTAGGATATATACTGGTATGGACTGGGTAATGTGTTAGGATCTATACTGGTATGGACTGGGTAATGTGTGAGGATCTATACTGGTATGGACGGGTAATGTGTTAGGATCTATACTGGTATGGACTGGGTAATGTGTGAGGATCTATACTGGTATGGACGGGTAATGTGTTAGGATCTATACTGGTATGGACTGGGTAATGTGTTAGGATCTATACTGGTATGGACTGGGTAATGTGTTAGGATCTATACTGGTAAGGACTGGGTAATGTGGTAGGATCTATACTGGTATGGACTGGGTAATGTGTTAGGATCTATATTGGTATGGGCTGGGTAATGTGTTAGGATCTATACTGGTATGGACTGGGTAATGTGTTAGCATCTATACTGGTATGGACTGGGTAATGTGTGAGGATCTATACTGGTATGGACTGGGTAATGTGTTAGGATCTATACTGGTTTGGACTTGGTAGTGTGTTAGCATCTATACTGGTATGGACTGGGTAATGTGTTAGCATCTATACTGGTAAGGACCGGGTAATGTGTTAGGATATATACTGGTAAGGACTGGGTAATGTGTTAGGATATATACTGGTATGGACTGGGTAATGTGTTAGGATCTATACTGGTATGGACTGGGTAATGTGTTAGGATCTATACTGTTAAGGACTGGGTAATGTGGTAGGATCTATACTGGTATGGACTGGGTAATGTGTTAGGATCTATATTGGTATGGACTGGGTAATGTGTTAGCATCTATACTGGTATGGACTGGTTAATGTGTTAGGATCTATACTGGTATGAACTGGGTAATGTGTTAGCATCTATACTGATATGGACTGGGTAATGTGTTAGGATCTATACTGGTATGAACTGGGTAATGTGTTAGCATCTATACTGGTATGGACTGGGTAATGTGTTAGCATCTATACTGGTATGGACTGGGTAATGTGTTAGGATCTATACTGGTATTGACTGGGTAATGTGTTAGGAAGGAAAGGAAGCCACGTGGTTTGATGGAAATGAAAATTATCACCCTACAGAGGGCTGAATTCAAAGACACCACGAAGTTTAAAGTGAAGCAGTGAAAAAATGATGCAGCAGGCTAGTCCATTTTAGGCCCCATGCACACGGGGCGTTAGAAAAAACGTACGTCAAAGTTAGTTCTGACGCCGGAAAAAGCAGCTGTAAAAACGTGCTTTCAGTAGCTTTTTCCATTGGCGTTATTGCACGTTTTGCCACGTTGCTTTTAGCAGCGTTTTTTTTTCTTCCATTCAAAATCAATGGTTCCCTATGGGAGCCTATTGATTTGAATGGAGGTCGCACCGCAACACCGCAAGTCGGATCCGACTTGCGGGGCGACTTGCGCTGTGAGAATCTTGAGGGGGAACTCCACGCCAAAATGGGAAAAAAACGGCGTGGGGGTCCCCCCCAGGGTTCCAAACCAGGCCCTTCGGGTCTGTTATGGAATTTGAGGGTAGCCCCATGCCGAAAAGACGGCGTGGGGTCCCCCCCAAAATCCATACCATACCCTTATCCGAGCATGCAGCCTGGCAGGCCAGGAAAGGGGAGGGGACGAGCGAGCGGCCCCACCCCCCCTGGACCACACCAGGCCACATGCCCTCAACATGGGGGGGTGTTGGTGCTTTGGGGCAGGGGGAGCTCTGCACCCCCCCACCTCAAAGCACCTTGCCCCCATGTTGATGAGGACAAGGGCCTCATCCCCACAACCCTGGCCGGTGGTTGTGGGGGTCTGCGGGCAGGGGGCTCATCGGAATCTGGAAGCACCCTTTAACAAGGGGGCCCCCCAGATCCCGGACCCCCTCCCTATGTGAATGGGTATGGGGTACACTGTACCCCTACCCATTCACCCCATAAAAGGCAGTGTATGGAAATAACGACAAGAGACGTTTTGGAAAGTTTATTAAAAATCTTCATCCGACTCTTCTTGTCTTCTCCTCTCCGGGGTCTTCTCCGGGGTCTTCTGCTCTTTTGCTGTCCGCCCTTCTTGTCTTCTCCTCTCCGGGGTCTTCTGCTCTTTTGCTATCCCCCTCTTCTTGTGTTCTTCTCTCCGGGGTCTTCTGCTGTCCCCTCTTCTGCTGTCCTCCCTTCTTTTCTTCTCCTCTCCGGTCTTCTGCTCTTTTGCTGTCGGCTGTCTTCTTCCTCCGGTCCTCCTCAGACGACGTCTCCGCTGATTATGCCTATCTCCGGTCTCTGCAGCTTATTATATAGCCATTAGGGGCGTGGTCCCGATGACGTCATCGGGAGGCCCCGCCCCCTCATGTCACAGATGACGTCATATGTGACATGAGGGGGCGGGGCCTCCCGATGACGTCATCGGGGCCACGCCCCTAATGGCTATATAATAAGCTGCAGAGACCGGAGATAGGCATAATCAGCGGAGACGTCGTCGGAGGAGGACCGGAGGAAGAAGACAGCCGACAGCAAAAGAGCAGAAGACCGGAGAGGAGAAGAAAAGAAGGGAGGACAGCAGAAGAGGGGACAGCAGAAGACCCCGGAGAGAAGAACACAAGAAGAGGGGGACAGCAAAAGAGCAGAAGACCCCGGAGAGGAGAAGACAAGAAGGGCGGACAGCAAAAGAGCAGAAGACCCCGGAGAAGACCCCGGAGAGGAGAAGACAAGAAGGGCGGACAGCAAAAGAGCAGAAGACCCCGGAGAAGACCCCGGAGAGGAGAAGACAAGAAGGGCGGACAGCAAAAGAGCAGAAGACCCCGGAGAGGAGAAGACAAGAAGAGTCGGATGAAGATTTTTAATAAACTTTCCAAAACGTCTCTTGTCGTTATTTCCATACACTGCCTTTTATGGGGTGAATGGGTAGGGGTACAGTGTACCCCATACCCATTCACATAGGGAGGGGGTCCGGGATCTGGGGGGCCCCCTTGTTAAAGGGTGCTTCCAGATTCCGATGAGCCCCCTGCCCGCAGACCCCCACAACCACCGGCCAGGGTTGTGGGGATGAGGCCCTTGTCCTCATCAACATGGGGGCAAGGTGCTTTGAGGTGGGGGGTGCAGAGCTTCCCCTGCCCCAAAGCACCAACACCCCCCCATGTTGAGGGCATGTGGCCTGGTGTGGTCCAGGGGGGGTGGGGCCGCTCACTCGTCCCCTCCCCTTTCCTGGCCTGCCAGGCTGCATGCTCGGATAAGGGTCTGGTATGGATTTTGGGGGGGACCCCACGCCGTTTTTTCGGCATGGCGCTACCCTCAAATTCCATAACAGACCCGAAGGGCCTGGTTTGGAACCTTGGGGGGGACCCCACGCCATTTTTTTCCCATTTTGGCGTGGAGTTCCCCCTCAAGATTCCCACAGCGCAAGTCACCCCGCAAGTCGGATCCGACTTGCGGTGTTGCGGTGCGACCTCCATTCAAATCAATAGGCTCCCATAGGGAACCATTGATTTTGAATGGAAGAAAAAAAAAACGTATAACGTGGCTTAACGCACGTTAAGCAACGTTATAGCAAAGTTATTCAGCTTTTAGCAGCGTCAGGCGTTTTTAACGCTGTAACGCTGGTCCTCAGAACGCGCAGGTGGTGGGTTCTTGTTGCAGCCTAAAAACGCCTAAGCCACTTACAGCTCAAAAACGTCTGAGTGTGCATGAGGCCATAGAATAACATGGAGGGGCGTTTTTAGGCTGCAAAAAGAAAACGCCTGACGCTGCTTACAGCAGCGTTAAAAACGTCCCGTGTGCATGGGGCCTTACTGTCACCATGTCATTGCAGCAACTCAGAATGGTCCTCAGTAGTGTGTATGGCCCCCCATGTGCTTGTATGCATGCCTGACAACATCGGGGCCTACTTCTAATGAGACGATGGAGGGTGTCCTGGGGTATTTCCTCCCAGATCTGGACCAGGGAATCACTGAGCTCCTGAAAAGACTGAGGTGCAACCTGGTGGGGTCCGATGGACCGAAGTATAATGTCCCAATAGGGCCATTTCTCTCAAATATTGTTCACAAATCTGTCTAAGTGACAGACATGAATATTGCACAGGTGTGCCTTAGGCTGCCCACAATAAAAGGCCACTCTAAAATGTGCAGTTTTAATGTATTGGGGGGTCCGAAAACCAGTCAGTATCTGGTGTGACCACCATTTGCCTCACGCAGTGCAACACATCTCCTTGGCATAGAGTTGATCAGGTTGGTGATTGTGGCCTCTGGAATGTTGGTCCACTCCTCTTCAATTATCTATTTATTTATTTTAAACACGTTTATTTCTAATACAATGAATGTAAACATCCCTTGTAATAAAAAGCCATGACAGGTCCTCTTTTTTGAGAGAATTGGGGTCTACCCCAGACCCCATATCTCTCCTCCAGGCTGGAAAGCATGAGCTTAAAAAAGGAAGAAGATCTCAAGCTTTCCAGCAAAAAAAAAAAAAAAAAAGTCAGTGTTTAAATCTACCAGAGCTGGAAGTGACGTCATGATGTCACTTCCGTACTCCCAGGATTATAGAGATGGGTAGGGACCATCTGGTCAACGGCCAGCTCTATGGTAAACCAGTGCTGCTGTGGGATCTCCCGGTTCCCTGATCGCACGGGAGAGCCTAGAGAGGCACCAGAGGGGTGGGGGGGGGGGGAATGTCCCCTGTTGCTGCCTGCAAAAGCAATCCAGCAGCTAATCAGCCGCTAGGATGGCTTTTACAACACAAGGAATCACCAGCTGAAAAAGAAAGATATCTGGATGATCTGTAGTTGCAACCATCATCCAGATGGCTCTACTTCAAGTCCAGGACTTCATAGGACGTCCATCTAGGGGGAAGTGGTTCAGAACAATGTGACAAACATAGGTCTATTAAAGCGTGCGCGTTCCCGCAACACACGAACGGGTACCATAAGCCATAAAATAATATGCATATCAATTCACAATACCGAGGTGGTACACCGCCGCTACCGAACAATGACTTACAATAGGTCTGTGATGCTCCTGTGGCTCCTTCTCTTATTCTCCAAATGGATGATCCTGGTGAAATATGTCGCTATCTGATCTGCGTGCTGTGAAGAAACAGAAAAATAAAAGATAAAGAAGTATACGTTTAGGAGAATGTAAGACATAGATACGGTGTGCTTACAAAAGGATTGTTATTGTAAATGAAGCAACAAACACCTTCATCGGCATTCCAGATTGAAGTATAGCGGATAATACCGGGTCATTGTTATTAAATGTTCAATTCCATCATAAGTGAGAATTCTCTTACTGACGGAGTCTGGTACAGGAGGCAGCTGCCGGCTTACAATATCTCTTGGGGCTGCAGAGGAGACATCTCCCCCACCCAGCTTGGGGTGTTCTTACCTCCTCCTGTTGCGTTCTCTATAATTAAGGAGGCTGGGAATCCCCTTGTGATGGTGGCAGGTGTGCAAAACTGGGAACTCAACAGCAGAGATCTCACCAAACAAATTGTAAAGTGATAAAATAATAAGACACTAAAGAAAACATAAGCAGAGAGATGTGTACGCTGCCACCTTTACCTGCTTGTTTGCCAACCGGGGGCACGCGTTCAAATCTGTATATTTTCCTAGAAATTAATGTAACCCCCCGCCCAAAAAAAAATATATACATTTTATGAAAGCAGAGACCTTGGGGAATAAAATTGTAGTTGCAATTTTTAACCACCTGCCGACCGCTCACAGTGAATATAATGCAAGTGGGAGGCAGGTGCAGGCTCAGCAACGTACATGTAGGTTGCCAGGTTTCTTCTGGGTTTGGGGGGCCCTGCCTACCTGTGCTATTGGTTTGCAGGGTGGCTCATCAGAGCCGTCTCATCAGTGCCACCTCATCAGAGCAGCCCCATCAGAGCACATCAGAGCCGCCTCATCAGTGCCCATTAGAGCCGCCTCATCAGTGCCGCCTCATTAGTGCCCATCAGAGCCGCCTCATTAGTGCCCATCAGAGCCGCCTCATTAGTGCCCATCAGAGCCGCCTCATGAGTGCCCATCAGAGCCGCCTCATGAGTGCCCATCAGAGCAGCCTCCTGAATGCCCATCAGAGCAGCCTCATGAGTGCCCATCAGAGCCGCCTCATGAGTGCCCATCAGAGCAGCCTCATCAGTGCCCATCAGAGCAGCCTCATGAGTGGCCATCAGAGCAGCCTCATGAGTGGCCATCAGAGCAGCCTCTTTAGAGCAGCCTCACCAGAGCCCATCAGAGCAGCATCACCAGCGCCCATCAGAGCAGCCTCACCAGCGCCCATCAGAGCCGCCTCACCAGCGCCCATCAGAGCAGCCTCACCAGCGCCCATCAGAGCAGCCTCACCAGCGCCCATCAGAGCAGCCTCACCAGCGCCCATCAGAGCCGCCTCATGAGTGGACATCAGTTAAGAAGAAAAATTACTTATTTGAAAAATTGTATAAGGTTTTTTTATTCAAAAATGTTCAGTCTTTTTTGTTTGTTTAGCAAACAATAAAAACCCAGCAGTGATAAAATACCACCAAAAGAAAGCTCTGTCCCAAACCAAAAAAAAAAAGTCATAAGGGTACAGTGTTGCATGACCGCGCAATCGTCAAATTGCGACAGCGCTGAAAGCTGAAAATTGGCCTGGGCAGGAAGGGGGTGAAAGTGCCCGGTATTAAAGTGGTTAAAAAAAAAATGGTGCGTTTAAATAATAGAATTGAAGATGTTTGAAGGATTTGGGTCTCAGGAGGGTGAATAAAATCGATGCCTGTTGATAAATATATAGGTATAGGCTATGAAATATTTAAAAAAATGGAAAACTGGAGTTAAAAGTTTGGATAATGGGAATTGTGTGAATGTTTTGTAAAAAAGGAAATGAAAAAGAAAAGTTTATTAAAAGATGATCCGCCTGATTGACAGCGGGCTCCGCCTCCAAGACAGAACCAACTACACCCGCTCCCTTATCTGCCCAGAAATCCAGTGAGGGATTAAGGAACAGAGCGGAGAGTAACGACTGACAGTCACCGCTCTCTGCTCCAAACAGACAGAAAACTGAGAAACTCGGGTCATGTTATCACTGAGTTCTCAGGTTTAGAACCAGCATAGGACAGCTGCAGGATCAGACCAATGCTGCAGCACAGAGGGAAGTATGAAGGTTTGTTTGTTTTTTTAAAGTCCAGTCTGGAGATTAGCTTTAAACCATCTACTATAAACTCTGACTGGAGAGACCCTTCCGAATAAAGTAGGATCCGGCCATTGGTATTAGGGATCGACTGATTATCGGCAAGGCCGATATATCGAGGGCCGATATGCACTTTCCCCGATATATCGGAATTGGCCCCGGAGGTTACCGATATTGTCGTGATGTCATTGCGTATGTTGCGCCACGCGCCTCCACGCACTGGATTCGGGGAGTCTCGGGACAGTGAGTGTACAGTGCACACAGTGTGTTTAACACAGCCGTCACATACATACACCACCCACCGACCCACCCACAGCTGCCTGGTGCCAGCCAGCCACCCATACACCCACAGGCCTGTACCAGCCAGCCACCCACCACACAGGGTGCCAGCAACCCACCACAGAGTGCCAGCCAGCCACCCACCACAGGGTGCCAGCCAGCCACCCACCCACCACAGGGTGCCAGTCAGCCACCCACCAAAGGGTGCCAGCCAGCCACCCACCCACCAAAGGGTGCCAGCCAGCCACCTATCACAGGGTGCCAGCCAGCCACCCACCACAGGGTGCCAGCCAGCCAGTCACCAAAGGGTGCCAGCAATCCACCACAGGGTGCCAGCCAGCCACCCACCACAGGGTGCCAGCCAGCCACCCACCACAGGGTGCCAGCCAGCCACCCACCCACCACAGGGTGCCAGTCAGCCACCCACCAAAGGGTGCCAGCCAGCCACCCACCCACCAAAGGGTGCCAGCAAGCCACCCACCAAAGGGTGCCAGCCAGCCACCTATCACAGGGTGCCAGCCAGCCAGCCACCCACCACAGGGTGCCAGCCAGCCAGTCACCCACCACAGGGT
>NC_138778.1:228787949-228842949 GCF_965119305.1 Pelophylax lessonae | reverse complement strand
GCCTCAGTAAATGGCACAGGCAGGAGGGGGGGGGGGCCTGGCAGGAGCCCCCTCACAGCTGATTGCCCGGTCCCCAGCGGCGTACCCTCCCACCCCCATCGCCAGCACAGCACCCTGCCCCCACCCTAGGCGGTGGACCAGACCACCACACAGCCCCAGCATCAGTGAAAGAGGATGGGGGGCAAGATGGCCCACAGGGACTACCACACCAATGAGGGGGGGAGCCTAACGGGAAAGAGGGGAACCCAGGGGTCCGACCATCCCATGGAGGGGCCCACGTCCACCCCAAAACCCTCCAGGGGGAGGGAGGGATACTACTTACAATACCAGGAACCAGGCATTCACAGCTCCAGACAGAACCGCCTCTTCAACTAAATGGGGGACTGTTGGCCAGGAGAAGCACTGCGACTCAGGCCGAGACACGGCCGTATGCGACCTCACGAGGCGTTTACTCGCGGACCAGCAAGGCAAGGAGAGCATTCATCAGAGAAGAAGCCAAGAGGCCCATGGGAACTCTGGAGGAGCTGCAGAGATCCACAGCTCAGGTGGGAGAATCTGTCCACAGGACAACTATTAGTCGTGCGCTCCACAAATCTGCCCTTTATGGAAGAGTGAGAAGAAGAAAGTCATTGGTGGAAGAAAGCCATAAGAAGTCCTGTTTGCAGTTTGTGAGAAGCCATGTGGGGGACACAGCAAACATGTGGAAGAAGGAGCTCTGCTCAGATGAGACCAAAATGGAACTATTTGGCCTAAAAGCAAAATGCTATGTGTGGGGGAAAACTAACACTGCACATCACCCTGATCACACCATCCCCACCGTGAAACATGTTGGTGGCAGCATCATGGTGTGAGGATGCTTTTCTTCAGCAGGGACAGGGAAGCTGGTCAGAGTTGGTGGGAAGATGGATGGAGCCAAATACAGGGCAATCTTAGAAGAAAACCTGTTAAGAGTCTTCAAAAGACTTGAGACTGGGGGGGGGGGGGGGACTTGAGACTGGGTGGGGGGGGGTCACCTTCCAGCAGGACAACGACCCGAAACATCCAGCCAGAGCTACAATGGAATGGTTTACATCAAAGCATATTCATGTGTTAAAATGGCCCAGTCACAGTCCAGACCTAAATCGCATTGAGAATCTGTGGCAAGACTTGAAAATTGCTGTTCACAGACGCTCTCCATCCAATCTGACAGAGATGAGATATTTTGCAAAGAAGAATGGGCAGAAATGTCCTCTCTAGATGTGCAAAGCTGGTAGAGACATCCCCAAAAAGACTTACAGCTGTAATTGCAGGGAAAGGCGGTTCTACAAAGTATTGACTCCGGGGGGTGAATACAAATGCAGCCACACTTTTACAGATTTATTTGTATCATTTATCATTTTCCTTCCACTTCACAATTTTGTGCCACTTTGTGTCGGTCTATCGCAGGGATATGCAAACTGTGGCCCTCCAGATGTTGCAGGACTACAAGTCCCATGAGGCATAGCAAGACTCTGATAGCCACAAGCATGACACCCAGAGGCAGAGGCATGATGGGACTTGTAGTTTTGCAACAGCTGGAGGGCCACAGTTTGCATATCCCTGGATAAAATCCCAATAAAATACATTTACGCTTTTGGGTGTAACATGAAAAAATGTGGAAAATTCCAAGGGGTACGAATACTTTTTCAAGGCACTGTAAAATACCAGATTGGCACACCCACTGCTACCCTTACAAGGGGCTTCCAGCCTCCCTCCCTAATATTTTACTATGAAGAACGCAAACGCAAAAAAAAGTTGGGAGGGACTTACAGAAAGAAGAAGTCAGCCAGTTAAGCTCCGCCTATAATTTAAAGACCCGTTTGGCCCAGGCTGACCCTTTAAGCGAACATTTAGCAAACACCGACAGGGCTTTTAGCATTTTCCAGACGCTCAACAACATCCCGGCTGGATCTGCGCTCATCTTTAATATTCCTCAGGCTAATATTTAGGCTAAAATTAAAAATTGTCCATGTGTGCCGAGCCAGGCTGAGATCAAAGGGACGCTCCAGACAGATGACATGAAAGAGAATTAATTGTTTAGACAAACGGCTAAAATTATTTCATGACTAAGCAGCAACGAAGCACAAACAAGCCTTTGTTTTCAGCATAACAGAAAAACAGGATATTTTATAATATGAGCACCAAATCAGGGGCTGGAGGGCATGGCTGGTGTGATGCTGCCATCTTGTGGTCGGAATGAGGTAGTGCTACCAAAGTCACAGCCAGCAAGTTAAAGTTGACCTAAAGGCAGATTTGTTTTTTTTTATTGTTTTTTTTTGTTTTAGATGGAGAGGGGAGAATAGACCCTATTTCAGGTCTTGTTCTCCTGGTAGGGAGATTTACCCTTTTCAATTGTCCTGTTAACCACTTAAGCCCCGGAAGATTTTACCCCCTTCCTGACCAGGGTTTTTTTTTGCGATTTTTTACTGCGTGACTTTAACGGACAATTGCGCGGTCGTGCAACGCTGTACCTAAATGAATTTGACGTCCTTTTTTTTCCAAAAACAGAGCTTTCTTTTGGTGGTATTTGATCACCTGTGCGATTTTTTGATCATGCGCTATAAACAAAAAAAAGCATCAATTTTGCAAAAATAACAATATTTTTCAAATTTTTTTATATGAAATTCCCAAAAAAAAAAATGTAAAAATCAACATTTTTTAACATTTTCGGCCAATTTGTTTTATGCTACATATGTTTGGTAAAAAAAAAAAAATCGCAAAAAGCGTATTTTGATTGGTTTGCGCAAAAGTTATCGCGTTTACTAACAAAGGGAAAGATTTTTGTCATTTTATTTTTTTTTTAACGCATAATGGCGGCAATCTGCGATTTTTTTTGCGATACTGCGACATTGCGGGGGACAGATCAGACCCTTGACTGACATTATTGACACTTTTGGGGTTACCAGTGACATTACTGCAGTAATCAGTGCTATACATATGCACTGTTACTGTAAAATTACACTGGCAGTGAAGGGGTTAACTTTTTTGAGAGGGAGGGGTTATGTGTGTCCCTAGGGGTGTGATTCTAACTGTGATTGGCTGTGGCTTGAGGTGTAGGAACAGTGATCAACGGTCCTACATAGTAGAACCGTATGATCACCATTCCTACACAGGGGAGAATGACAGGCGGCTTGTTTACATTAGCCGCCTGCCTTTCTCCCTCTGCACCGACGATCGCCGAGTGACCGGCAGACATCGGGTCCACCGGTCACACGCGCGAGGGGGTAGGTGACCACGCGGGAGCGCGCCTCCGGGGGCGCGCGCACTCGCTCCCTAGACCCTCACAGGCTAGCGACTTAGTACTACATCGCTCTGCCTGTGAGGGGGCTGACTGCCGACGTAAATAGTCGTGCAGCGGTCGGCAAGTGGTTAAATTTGTTGCAAAGGAATAATCTCAGTGATTCAATAAGTAATTGCTTTGATATTAAAGTGTAACTAAAGGTAATGTTTTTTTTCTCTAGTTTTGGACAGAGTGGAGAGGGATGAGAGCCCCTGTTAGTTTTTATTGCAGTCCCTGTTAGTGAAAATAAAAGAAAATCCCAAATCTTGGGTTGTCACCAGAAGAATAACAGAGGGGAAATCTTCCAATGTGGACCGACAACCTGAAACTTCCTCACTTTGCAGGGATTTCCTCTCACTTCCTGTTTAGGAAATGGGACAAAAAGTAAAGGGAAATCTCCCCAATGGGACACGGATAGCAAAAAAAAACAAAACATTTTTCTTTAGGCTCCATTCACACCTGAGCGTATCGTTTTCAGGCGGTTTTTTTTTTGGGCTTTTTACAGGGTTTTTTTTTTCTGGCTTTTTTTTTCAGACGTCTTTTCTGGCTTTTTTCAGGCGTTTTTTGCAGGTGTTTGGAAACAGGCATTGACATCTAACAAAAACGCCTGTAATCTGCCAGAAAAGAAGCTCATGTACTTTTTTTAACTTCAGGCTCCATTCACACCTGAGCGTATCGTTTTCAGGCGTTTTTTTTTTTGGGCTTTTTACAGGAATTTTTTTTCTTTCTGGCTTTTATTCCAGGCGTTTTTTTTTTTTTGGGCTTCATTCGGGCATTTTTTCATGCATTTTTTTTGCAGGTGTTTGGAGGCAGGCATTAACATCAAACAAAAAACCTGTAATCTACCAAAAAAGAAGCTCCCGTACATTTTTTGAGCTTCAGGAGTTTTGCTTCAGGCGACAAAATGCTGAGATGTGAACAGGGGCCATTGAAATGAATGGGATTTTGCTTGTTGGGTGTTTTGAGACTTCAGAGATGAGCGTTTTACCAGCTGAAATACGCTCAGGGTGTGAACAGAGCCTTATGCTCCATTCACACCTGAGCGTATCATTTTCAGGCATTTTTTTTCGGCTTTTTTCAGGCGTTTTTTCTAGCTTTCAGACGTTTTTCAGGCAGTTTTTCAGGCCTTTTTTTTGGCTTTTTTCGGGCGTTTTTTGCAGGTGTTTGGAGGAAGGGATTGACATCTAACAAAAACTCCTGTAATCTGCCAAAACTGAAGCTCCTGTACTTTTCTTGAACTTCAGGCTCCACACACACCTGAGCGTATCTTTTCAGGCGTTTTCTTGGGCTTTTTACAGGTGTTTTTTTTTTTTCTGGCTTTTTTCAGGCGTTTTTTGCAGGTGTTTGGAGGCGGGCATTGACATCAAACAAAAACGCTTACAATCAGCCAAAAAAGAAGCTCCTGTACTTTTTTGAGCTTCAGGCGTTTTGCTTCAGGCAACAAAACTCTCACATGTGAACAGCGGCCATTGAAATGAATGGGATTTTGCTTGTTGGGCGTTTGAGACTTCAGGAGCGTTTTACAAGCTGAAATACGCTCAGGTGTGAACAGGGCCTATGTTACACGCTGTATTAATAAAAAAAATTAAAATCAGCAGCTACAAATCCTGTAGCTGTTGGCGTTTAATAAATTGTTTAATACAAGGCTCGTCAAACCCCAGGCGCCAGGTCGCACTGACGACTAGAATTAGCGGCCTGGCGCCTGGGCTACACTGCGGGCCCCCCCTGCCCGCGGGGTGAGCGGACAAAGATGCCGCGCCGGCCGGTAATTGAGGCTGCGGCTTTGCGGCCTGCTGTAGGGAGACGCTTTTAACCACTTAAGCCCCGGAGGATTTTCCTGCTAAACGACCAGGGGGTATTTTGTGATTCGGCACTGCGTGACTTTAACGGACAATTGCGCGGTCGTGCGACGCTGTACCTAAACGAATTTGGTGTCCTTTTTTTCCCACAAACAGAGCTTTCTTTTGGTGGTATTTGATCACCTGTGCGATTTTTTGATCACGCGCTATAAACAAAAAAAGAGTGACAATTTTTCAAAAATAACAATATTTTTCACATTTTTTTATATAAAATTCCCCAAAAAAAATGTAAAAATCAAAATTTTTTAACATTTTCGGCCAATTTGTTTTATCCTTCCTATGTTTGGTAAAAAAAAATTGCAAAAAGCGTATTTTGATTGGTTTGCGCAAAAGTTATCGCGTTTACTAACAAAGGGAAAGATTTTTGTCATTTTTGTTGTTTTTTTTTTAACGAGTAATGGCGGCGATCTGCGATTTTTTTTGCGGTACTGCGACATTGCGGCGGACAGATCGGACCCTTGACTGACATTTTTGACACTTTTGGGGTTACCAGTGACATTTCTACAGTAATCAGTGCTATACATATACACTGTTACTGTAAAAATACACTGGTTGTGAAGGGGTTAACTTTATTTGGGAGGGAGGGGCTGTGTGTGTCCCTAGGGGCGTGCTTTCTACTGTGATTGGCTGTGGCTTGAGCTGTAAGGACACTGATCAACAGTCCTACATACTAGATCCATGTGATCAGTGTCTTTACAGCGAGGAGAATGACAGGTCGCTTGTTTACACAAGCTGCCTGACATTCTCCCTCTTCCCCGCCGATCGCCGAGTGACCGGCGGACATCGGGTCCGCTGGTCACACGCGCGGGGGGGGGGGGGTCCGTGACCACGCGGAGCGCGCCTCCGCGGGCGCGCGCTCGCTCCCCAGACCCTCCCAGGCTAGTGACGTTAATTAACGTCACTCTGCCTGGCAGGGGCTGACCGCCGCAGTAAATCTACTTGCGGCGGTCGGCAAGCGGTTAATTGGGGGAACTGGCGCCCTCTTGTGGTGGCCGGGGACTGCAACAGGAAGTCACTGGCAGGGCTGAGATGAAAACAGTTTTTTTTATTTTCCATTAAAATGAATTTGTTCTTATTTTTTTATTCTTTCCTTGTCATGCCACCCAGCTGAAGGCCCCTTTCAGACGGGCTGTCTGATCCGGTCCACCTGTCTGTTTTTCAGGCAGACCTGATCGGACCCTCCAGTCTCCTCTATGGAGTGGTGTAAACACATCCGAACATTCTTCTCTCTGGAATGATCACAGAGCGCCTGTGATCCTTTTATATAGGAACACAGGTCTCTGTGGTCATTTCAGAAGCCACGCCCCCCCCACAGTTAGAATCACACCCCTAGGGTCACATTTAACCCATGGATCACCCATACTGTTAACCCCTTCCCTGCCAGTGTCAGTATTACAGTAACAGTGCATATATATAGCACTGATTACTGTAGTAATGTCACTGATAACCCCAAAAGTGTCAAATATTTGTTATGGGTCCGATCTGTCCCCCTAGGGACACATTTAACCCCGGGATCTCTAATAAAGTTAACCCCTTCCCTGCCAGTGTCATTTTGCAATAACAGTGCATATGTATAGCACTGATTACTGTAGTAATGTCACTGGTCCCCCCCAAAAGTGTCAAAAATGTCAGTCAAGGGTCCGATATGTCTGCCGCCATGTTGCAGTCCCGCAAAAAAAAAAAAAAATCGCCGCCATTACTAGTAAAAGAAAAAAAACAATAAAAATGACAGAAATCTTCCCCTTAGTTAGTAGACACAATAAATGTTGCGCAAACCAATCAAAATACGCTTATTGCGATTTTTTTTTACCATAAATATGTAGCAGAAAACAAATTGGCCTAAAATGTTTTTAAAAAATTTAGATTGTTAAATTTCTGTTTTTGGTAATGTCACTGGTCCCCCAAAAAGTTAGGGGTCCGACCTGTCCGCTGCAATGTCGCAGTCCCGCTAAAAATCGCAGATCGCCGCCATTACTAGTAAAAAAATAAAAAATAAAAAATGACATAAATCTTTCCCGTAGTTTGTAGACGCGATAACTTTTGCTTAAACCAATCAAAATACGCTTATTGCGATTTTTTTTTTTTTTACCAAAAATATGTAGCAGAAAACAAATTGGCCTAAAATGTTAAAAAAATTTGATTTTTACATTTTTTTTGGGAATGTTTTATAGCAGAATGTGATTTTTTTTTTTTTTTTTTTTTTCAGAATTGTCGCTTTTTTTTGTTTTTAATGCAAAAAATAAAAAAATCGCAGAGGTGATCAAATACCACCAAAAGAAAGCTCTGTTTGTGGGAAAAAAAGGACGTAAATTTTGTTTAGGTACAGCGTCGCACGACCGCGCAATTAAAGTAACGCAGTCCTGAATCGCAAAATAGGGCCTGGTCATTAACCACTTGCCGACCGCCGCACGCCGATCTACGTCGGCGGTCAGCCCCTCACAGGCAAAGTGACGTAGGGCTACGTCACTAGCTTGTGAGGGTCTAGGGAGCGAGCGCGCGCCCCCGGAGGTGCGCTCCCGCGTGGTCACGGATCCCCCCCGCGCGTGTGACCAGCGGACCCGATGTCCGCCGGCCACTCTGCGATCGGCGGGGGAGAGGGAGAATGTCAGGCAGCTTGTGTAAACAAGCCACCTGTCATTCTCCTCGCTGTATGAGAGATGATCATATGGATCTACTATGTAGATCCGTTGATCACTCTGCATACAGCTGAAGCCACAGCCAATCACAGTAAGAATCACGCCCCTAGGGACACACACAGCCCCTCCCTCTCAAATAAAGTTAACCCCTTCACTACCAGTGTATTTTTACAGTAACAGTGCATATGTATAGCACTGATTACTGTAGAAATGTCACTGGTAACCCCAAAAGTGTCAAAAATGTCAGTCAAGGGTCCGATCTGTCCGCCCCAATGTCGCAGTACCGCAAAAAAAAATCGCAGATCGCCGCCATTACACGTTAAAAAAAAAAAAACAACAAAAATGACAGAAATCTTTCCCTTTGTTAGTAAACGCGATAACTTTTGCGCAAACCAATCAAAATACGCTTTTTGCGATTTTTTTTACCAAACATAGGTAGCATAAAACAAATTGGCCGAAAATGTTAAAAAATTTTGATTTTTACATTTTTTTTGGGGGGGAATTTCATATAAAAAAAAGGGAAAAATATTGCTATTTTTGCAAAATTGACGCTCTTTTTTTGTTTATAGCGCGTGATCAAAAAAATCGCACAGGTGATCAAATACCACCAAAAGAAAGCTCTGTTTGTGGGAAAAAAAGGACGCCAAATTCATTTAGGTACAGCGTCGCACGACCGCGCAATTGTCCGTTAAAGTCACGCAGTGCCGAATCGCAAAATACCCCCTGGTCGTTTAGCAGCCAAATCCTCCGAGGCTTAAGTGGTTAAGGGGGCAAATCCTTCCGGTCTTAAAGTGGTTAATAAAAGGGACACTTACCTGTCCAGGGATCCAGCACTGTCCTCACCTGGGCCAGTCCTTCGCTGCTTGTCAAGTCCCCGGCACCGCCATGATTACTTCGACCCCTTTCACACCTGTGTGACTTAGACTGAACCCTCCGATTCCTCCTGTATAGAATTGCATTGTCTTCCCTCATACTGTAAGGCTACGTTTCCACTAATGCGCCTACAAAGTCGTGCTATGTCAAATGCGACTTGTTTGCGACTACTTCTGGGGACTTCAGTGCGACTACCTTCAATTATATATGAAGTATATGTAGTAGATTTTATATATATATATATATATATATATATATACACACACTACATCTATGAGGGACAAGTTGCACTGAAGTCGTCCAAAAGTAGTGCAAAAAACTCAAGTCGATGCGTTTTGAGGTCGCAGCAGTTGGAACGGTCCTAATTGAAATGAATAGGTTTTGACTTGTCATGCCGACTTGACATGTGTCAAGACGCACAACAAGTCGCACTAGTGGAAACGAGGCCGCAAACTGTTGGCGCTATATAAATCCTGTATAATAATAACTGCGACTTGGGACTGCAAAGTCACATGACCAAGTCATACCCCCGTGATTTCCAATGAGTACCGTTCATATCTGTGCAACTTCAAGTCGCAGAATTTTAACCACTTTACGACCAGTCACTGTGCTTCTACTGCGGCACAGCGGCTCGTTGCCGTCCAGCGACGTAGACCTACGTCGCTGGACTCCTCCCCTTGTGGGCGGTGCTCGTGCGCCCCCGGAGGCTTGCTCCTGCTGTATTCAGTCACAGCGGGACTCAGGCCAGGGGAGGATAGCGGAGATCGCCAATCGGCGGGGAATCGAGTGTGGAGATCCGCCCGCTTGTGTAAACAGAGCGGGCGGATCTCCTAAGTGACAGGCAGGGACAGATTGCAGGGTTCAGCATAGCTGAACATGCGATCTGTCCTTGTGTCACTCAGTCACCTCCCCCCCCACACGTCAGTAAGCACCAGGCATACATTAACCCCTCCCTCTCCAATAAAATTAACCCCTTCCCTGCCAGTGTCATTTTTACAGTGACAGTGCATATTTATAGCACTGATTACTGCAGTAATGTCACTGGTACCCCCAAAAGTGTCAAAAATGTCAGTCAAGGGTCCGATCTGTCCGCCGCAATATCGCAGTCCCGCAAAAAAAAAAAATCGCAGATCGCCGCCATTACTCGTTACAAAAAAAAAATAAAAATGACAAAAATCTTTCCCTTAGTTAGTAAACGCAATAACTTTTGCGCAAACCAATCAAAATACGCTTATTGTGATTTTTTTTTACCAAACATAGGTAGCAGAAAACAAATTGGCCAAAAATTAAAAAAAAAAAATTTGATTTTTACATTTTTTTTGTGGGAATTTCATATAAAAAAAAATGTGAAAAATATTGTTATTTTTTCTAAATTTACGCTCTTTTTTTTTGTTTATAGCGCAAAAAGTAAAAATCGCACAGGTGATCAAATACCACCAAAAGAAAGCTCTGTTTGTGGGGAAAAAAGGACGTAAATTTCGTTTGGGTAGAGCTTCGCACGACCGCGCAATTGTCAGGTAAACTCGCACAGTGCCGAATCGCAAAAAGTGGCCCAGACGTAAGACAGCAAAATCCTCCGGTGGTAAAGTGGTTAAAGTAATCCCTGCACTGCTTTGGTCCGACTTTGATGCAACTTTGAGGTCCATAGACCTAAAAATTACACAGGCATTGCAAGTTGCCTCAAAAAAGAAAAAAAAAAAAAAAAGTCGCACGACTTTCAGGTCGTAGAGGTGTGAAAGGAGCCGAAGGCAGGGATTCCCAAACTACGGCCCTCCAGTTGTTCAGGAACTACAATTCCCATCATGCTCTAGTCATGTCTGTGAATGTCAGAGTTTTACAATGCCTCATGGGATGTGTAGTTCTGCAGCAGCCGGAGGGCCGTAGTTTGGGGATCCCTGGCGTAAGGGAAAGCGGCTGCGACTCCTCGCGGATTCACAGCCGGGTTCACCAAGTGAATAATCCCGCAGCCTCCTGGGACCTGTAAAGGGTTTTAGAAGGCTGCAGGCAAATGGGGGGGGGGGGGGGCAAACATGGAAGAAGGGGGTATCTGCCCCCCCCCCAAAAAAAAGAAATGTATTTACGCATTGGTTGTGTATCTGCCCCCCCCCCCAAAAAAAGAAATGTATCTACGCATTGGTTGTGTATCTGCCCCCCCCCCAAAAAAGAAAGAAATGTAACTATCTAGGCATTGGTTGTGTATCTGCCCCCCCCCAAAAAAAAAGAAATGTATCTACGCATTGGTTGTGTATCTGCCCCCCCCCAAAAAAAAAGAAATGTATCTACGCATTGGTTGTGTATCTGCCCCCCCCCAAAAAAAAAGAAATAAATGTAACTATCTAGGCATTGGTTGTGTATCTGCCCCCCCCCCCAAAAAAAGAAATGTATCTACGCATTGGTTGTGTATCTGCCCCCCCCCAAAAAAAAGAAAGAAATGTAACTATCTGCCCCCCCCCCCCCCAAAAAAAAAGAAAGAAATGTAACTATCTAGGCATTGGTTGTGTATCTGCCCCCCCCCACCCAAAAAAAAGAAATGTATCTACGCATTGGTTGTGTATCTGCCCCCCCCCCCCCCAAAAAAAAAGAAAGAAATGTACCTATCTAGGCATTGGTTGTGTATCTGCCCCCCCCCCCCCCAAAAAAAGAAAGAAATGTAACTATCTACGCATTGGTTGTGTATCTGCCCCCCCCAAAAAAAGAAATGTATCTACGCATTGGTTGTGTATCTGCCCCCCCCCCCCCCAAAAAAAAAGAAAGAAATGTACCTATCTAGGCATTGGTTGTGTATCTGCCCCCCCCCCCAAAAAAAGAAAGAATTGTAACTATCTACGCATTGGTTGTGTATCTGCCCCCCCCCAAAAAAAGAAATGTATCTACGCATTGGTTGTGTATCTGCCCCCCCCCCCAAAAAAAAAAAAAGAAATGTATCTACACATTGGTTGTGTATCTGCCCCCCCCCCCAAAAAAAAAAGAAATGTATCTACGCATTGGTTGTGTATCTGCCCCCCCCCCCAAAAAAAAAAAGAAAGAAATGTAACTATCTGCCCCCCCCCCCCAAAAAAAAGAAAGAAATGTAACTATCTAGGCATTGGTTGTGTATCTGCCCCCCCCCCAAAAAAAAAAGAAATGTATCTACGCATTGGTTGTGTATCTGCCCCCCCCCCCCAAAAAAAGAAAGAAATGTCCCTATCTAGGCATTGGTTGTGTATCTGCCCCCCCCCCCCCAAAAAAAGAAAGAAATGTAACTATCTACGCATTGGTTGTGTATCTGCCCCCCCCCCCCAAAAAAAGAAAGAAATGTAACTATCTAGGCATTGGTTGTGTATCTGCCCCCCCCCCCAAAAAAGAAATGTATCTAGGCATTGGTTGTGTATCTGCCCCCCCCCCAAAAAAAGAAAGAAATGTAACTATCTAGGCATTGGTTGTGTATCTGCCCCCCCCCCAAAAAAAAAAGAAATGTATCTACGCATTGGTTGTGTGTCTGCCCCCCCCCCCCCAAAAAAAGAAAGAAATGTAACTATCTAGGCATTGGTTGTGTATCTGCCCCCCCCCCCAAAAAAAAGAAATGTAACTATCTACGCATTGGTTGTGTATCTGCCCCCCCCAAAAAAAAAAGAAATGTATCTACGCATTGGTTGTGTGTCTGCCCCCCCCCCCAAAAAAAGAAAGAAATGTAACTATCTAGGCATTGGTTGTGTATCTGCCCCCCCCCCAAAAAAAGAAATGTATCTACGCATTGGTTGTGTATCTGCCCCCCCCCCCAAAAAAAAAGAAATGTATCTACGCATTGGTTGTGTATCTGCCCCCCCCCCAAAAAAAAAGAAAGAAATGTAACTATCTAGGCATTGGTTGTGTATCTGCCCCCCCCCCAAAAAAAAGAAATGTATCTACGCATTGGTTGTGTATCTGCCCCCCCCCCAAAAAAAGAAAGAAATGTAACTATCTAGGCATTGGTTGTGTATCTGCCCCCCCCCCCAAAAAAAGAAATGTATCTACGCATTGGTTGTGTATCTGCCCCCCCCCCAAAAAAAAAGAAATGTATCTACGCATTGGTTGTGTATCTGCCCCCCCCCCCAAAAAAAAAGAAAGAAATGTAACTATCTAGGCATTGGTTGTGTATCTGCCCCCCCCCCCAAAAAAAAGAAATGTATCTACGCATTGGTTGTGTATCTGCCCCCCCCCCAAAAAAAGAAAGAAATGTAACTATCTAGGCATTGGTTGTGTATCTGCCCCCCCCCAAAAAAAAGAAATGTATCTACGCATTGGTTGTGTATCTGCCCCCCCCCCCCCCAAAAAAAAATAAAAAAAAAATAAATGTATCTACGCATTGGTTGTGTATCTGCTCCCCCCCCCCCAAAAAAAGAAAGAAATGTAACTATCTGCCCCCCCCCAAAAAAAAAAAGAAAGAAATGTAACTATCTAGGCATTGGTTGTGTATCTGCCCCCCCCCCCCAAAAAAAAGAAATGTATCTACGCATTGGTTGTGTATCTGCCCCCCCCCCAAAAAAAAAAAAAGAAATGTAACTATCTAGGCATTGGTTGTGTATCTGCCCCCCCCCCCCCCAAAAAAGAAATGTATCTGCCCCCCCCCCAAAAAAAAGAAATGTATCTACGCATTGGTTGTGTATCTGCTCCCCCCCCCCCAAAAAAAGAAAGAAATGTAACTATCTGCCCCCCCCCCCAAAAAAAAAGAAAGAAATGTAACTATCTAGGCATTGGTTGTGTATCTGCCCCCCCCCCCAAAAAAAAGAAATGTATCTACGCATTGGTTGTGTATCTGCCCCCCCCCCCCCCAAAAAAAAATAAAAAAAAAATAAATGTATCTACGCATTGGTTGTGTATCTGCTCCCCCCCCCCAAAAAAAGAAAGAAATGTAACTATCTGCCCCCCCCCCAAAAAAAAAAGAAAGAAATGTAACTGTCTAGGCATTGGTTGTGTATCTGCCCCCCCCCCAAAAAAAAGAAATGTATCTACGCATTGGTTGTGTATCTGCCCCCCCCCCCCCCCAAAAAAAAAAAAGAAATGTAACTATCTAGGCATTGGTTGTGTATCTGCCCCCCCCCCCAAAAAAAGAAATGTATCTACGCATTGGTTGTGTATCTGCCCCCCCCCCCCAAAAAAAAGAAATGTATCTACGCATTGGTTGTGTATCTGCTCCCCCCCCCCAAAAAAAGAAAGAAATGTAACTATCTGCCCCCCCCCCAAAAAAAAAGAAAGAAATGTAACTATCTAGGCATTGGTTGTGTATCTGTAGCAGCTCTCTCTTCTCTACAGCCCCTTGAAATCCAGTATTTATTTAGCTTGTCTGAGCTGTCAGAAAGCAGGGGGCGGGGAGCAGGAATGACACACTGCAGAGCACAGTGAGAGCTGATTGGAAGAAGGGAAACACTGCCTGCCCCTCCTTTCCCCCTTCACACAGAAACAGAGCTGAGGCTGTCAATCACAGGCTGTGAGCTGGAGCTCCTTCCACGTCACCTTTTTATCTCTTGGTGTCAGAAGTGCTGATATCAGAAGGAGGCAGCAGACAGGAATAACACTTAAACACCTAAGTCCTCCCCACCCCCATCCCTGAACACTTACCTCCGACCTGGTTCTGATCCAGCGCTGTCCCATCTGCAGCGCCTCCCTCCTCACTTCCTGCTTTCACAGGAGACACTGAGGGAAGCGGGAGTCATACGGTCTGTCAAATCCTATGAGAAGAGCGGAGGGGCGTGGCTTACTGGCATATGTGTGTCTATAGATGCACACACCCCGGCTCGGGACTGTGCACACAATGGTGCACCCATAGCACACAGCTTACTAAGGAGACACCGGAGGAGGGAGGATGGGACAGCGCTGGAGGATGAGGTCAGAGACCGCTCTGTGCAATCTGCCTACACACAGCAGGTGAGCAGAACACATTTTTTAATTAAAAATAAAAATGTATATATATATCTCCTTTAGTATTAAAGTATCCAATAAAAATGTTTTTCCTTAGTTTTGGTCAGTGTAGGACAAGTTCTTCTTATTGCCTGCTGGAGACATTCGCCCCTCAGTTTGTACCGCTGACCATTATTACAGAGACAGGAAGTGATGGGGATCCAAAAATTCTGTGAACAGGAAGTCTCAGATGTTAATACTTTGGTGAGATTTCCTCCCACTTCCTGTTGTATCTCTAAGTTGGGAATTGAAGTGAAATCTCCCCATCAGGATACCGGCAGCAAGAAACATGGAGACTAAGAGGTCAGAGACTGCAGACACTACAAGAGAGGGTTAGAGACAGCAGACATACTACAGGAGATGGTCAGAGACTGCTGACGTAGCACAGGGGACTGTCAGAGACTGCAGACATAGTACAGGAGACGGTCAGAGACAGTAAACTTAGTACAGGAGACGGGCAGAGACTGCAGACATACTACAGGAGATGGTCAGAGACTGCAGACATAGTACAGGAGACGGTCAGAGACAGTAAACTTAGTACAGGAGACGGGCAGAGACTGCAGACACACTACAAGAGAGGGTAAGAGACTGCAGGCACAGTACAGGAGATGGTAAGAGACTGCAGAAGTAGCACAGGAGACGGTCAGAGACTGAAGACGTGGTATAGGAGATGGTCAGAGACTGCAGACATAGTACAGGAGATGATCAGAGACTGCAGACATAGTACAGGAGATGGTCAGAGACTGCAGACATACTACAGGAGATGGTCAGAGACTGCAGATATACTACAAGAGATGGTCAGAGACTGCAGGCATACTACAGGAGATGGTCAGAGACTGCAGACATAGTACAGGAGATGGTCAGAGACTGCAGACATACTACAGGAGATGGTCAGAGACTGCAGACATACTACAGGAGATGGTCAGAGACTGCAGACATAGTACAGGAGATGGTCAGAGACTGCAGACATAGTACAGGAGATGGTCAGAGACTGCAGACATAGTACAGGAGATGGTCAGAGACTGCAGACATACTACAGGAGATGGTCAGAGACTGCAGACATAATACAGGAGATGGTCAGAGACTGCAGACATACTACAGGAGATGGTCAGAGACTGCAGACATAGTACATGAGACGGTCAGAGACTGCAGACATACAAAGATAGATGGTGAGAGACCGCAGACATAATACAGGAGATGGTCAGAGACTGCAGACATACTACAGGAGATGGTCAGAGACTGCAGACATAGTACATGAGACGGTCAGAGACTGCAGACATACAAAGATAGATGGTGAGAGACCGCAGACATAGTACAGGAGATGGTCAGAGACTGCAGACATAGTACAGGAGATGGTCAGATACTGCAGATATACTACAAGAGATGGTCAGAGACTGCAGACATACAAAGATAGATGGTGAGAGACCGCAGACATAGTACAGGAGACGGTCAGAGACTGCAGACATAGTACAGGAGACGGTCAGAGACTGCAGACATAGTACAGAAGATGGTCAGAGACTGCAGACATAGTACAGGAGATGGTCAGAGGCTGCAGACATAGTACAGGAGACGGTCAGAGACTGCAGACATAGTACAGGAGACGGTCAGAGACTGCAGACATAGTACAGAAGATGGTCAGAGACTGCAGACATAGTACAGGAGACGGTCAGAGACTGCAGACATAGTACAGAAGATGGTCAGAGACCGCAGACATAGTACAGGAGATGGTCAGAGGCTGCAGACATAGTACAGGAGACGGTCAGAGACTGCAGGCATACTACAGGAGATGGTCAGAGACTGCAGACATAGCACAGGGGACGGTCAGAGACTGCAGACATAGTACAGGAGATGGTCAGAGACTGCAGACATACTACAGGAGATGGTCAGAGACTGCAGACATAGTACAGGAGATGGTCAGAGACATTTTTGTGTCCCCATTGGTTAGATCTGTCAGGACAGGAAGTGAGGGGAATTCTCTCCAGTGGGGACACAAAAGTGAATTCTGATCAGAGATGTGACCCCAGAGGGTGGATTATTGGACAATGACACCATTTTTGGATGTGGCCTGGACCCTGGTGAGGGGAATTCTGGGAGATTTGTGGGGAAACATTAGCTCTTCATTGTTCTTATCACTTCCTGTCCCGGTGACAACCACTCTCACCCTCCTCCCGGTGTCACACAGACAGAAAGTGAAGAGAAATATCCAGAGGGATCACGGGAATAAAAATATTACAACGTTTCCTAAAAGAATGAAGTGAGTCTGTGTCACCTCAACATTAAATGATCGTACATAAAATAACCAACCCACCCACGAGATGACCGTCCAGCCTCTGCCGCCTTCTGTAGTCCAGCCAATCAGCGCCCAGCATGGAATGACTGACGTCTGCCTGGACTTATCGCTGGCAGGAACGTTCTAAGCGAAAAGGCGGGAAAGCGCGGCTACTCAAGTGAACGAATAGAGCGCGGGGGCGGGGCCGAGTCTCCGTGTCTGCTCAAGGGTAGAGAGGCGCGTGGCGTACGAGTGCACGCAGTGGGCGTGCTTTTCAGTAGAGATGGGGGCGTGTCCCGACGGTGATGATTGACAGTTGAGGTCAGGTGGTTTGTACCTGGCGGGAACCTTGGAAAAGAGGGTAAAATGGCGGGAGTGGCGTGTGGTGGAGGTTGTGATATGATGTGTGGGGAGGAATGGGGGATTGTGGGTGGCTAGGGACAGAGAATTTAAAGGTCTGCTCGTTTATATACATGTATACAGCCATGACAGTCCTTATATACTCCTATATACATGTATACAGCCATGACAGGTCCTCTTATACTCCTATATACATGTATACAGCCATGACAGGTCCTCTTATACTCCTATATACATGTATACAGCCATGATAGGTCCTTGTATACTCCTATATACATGTATACAGCCATGACAGGTCCTCTTATACTCCTATATACATGTATACAGCCATGACAGGTCCTCTTATACTCTATATACATGTATACAGCCATGACAGGTCCTCTTATACTCCTATATACATGTATACAGCCATGACAGGTCCTCTTATACTCCTATATACATGTATACAGCCATGACAGGTCCTCATATACTCCTATATACATGTATACAGCCATGACAGGTCCTCTTTATACTCTATATACATGTATACAGCCATGACAGGTCCTCTTTATACTCTATATACATGTATACAGCCATGACAGGTCCTCTTATACTCCTATATACATGTATACAGCCATGACAGGTCCTTATATACTCCTATATACATGTATACAGCCATGACAGGTCCTCTTATACTCCTATATACATGTATACAGCCATGACAGGTCCTCTTATACTCCTATATAC
This sequence comes from Pelophylax lessonae, assembly GCF_965119305.1. Classification (NCBI taxonomy): domain Eukaryota; kingdom Metazoa; phylum Chordata; class Amphibia; order Anura; family Ranidae; genus Pelophylax; species Pelophylax lessonae. The sequence continues at coordinate 228,825,012 of NC_138778.1, read as the reverse complement.
ATGTATACAGCCATGACAGGTCCTCTTATACTCCTATATACATGTATACAGCCATGACAGGTCCTCATATACTCCTATATACATGTATACAGCCATGACAGGTCCTCTTATACTCTATATACATGTATACAGCCATGACAGGTCCTCTTATACTCTATATACATGTATACAGCCATGACCGGTCCTCTTATACTCCTATATACATGTATACAGCCATGACAGGTCCTCTTATACTCTATATACATGTATACAGCCATGACCGGTCCTCTTATACTCCTATATACATGTATACAGCCATGACAGGTCCTCTTTATACTCTATATACATGTATACAGCCATGACCGGTCCTCTTATACTCCTATATACATGTATACAGCCATGACAGGTCCTCTTTTTACTCTATATACATGTATACAGCCATGACAGGTCCTCTTTATACTCCTATATACATGTATACAGCCATGACCGGTCCTCTTATACTCCTATATACATGTATACAGCCATGACAGGTCCTCTTTATACTCTATATACATGTATACAGCCATGACAGGTCCTCTTATACTCCTATATACATGTATACAGCCATGACAGGTCCTTATATACTCCTATATACATGTATACAGCCATGACAGGTCCTCTTATACTCTATATACATGTATACAGCCATGATAGGTCCTTATATACTCCTATATACATGTATACAGCCATGACAGGTCCTCTTATACTCCTATATACATGTATACAGCCATGACAGGTCCTCTTATACTCTATATACATGTATACAGCCATGACAGGACCTCTTATACTCCTATATACATGTATACAGCCATGACAGGTCCTCTTATACTCCTATATACATGTATACAGCCATGACAGGTCCTCTTATACTCTATATACATGTATACAGCCATGACAGGTCCTCTTATACTCCTATATACATGTATACAGCCATGACAGGTCCTCTTATACTCTATATACATGTATACAGCCATGACAGGTCCTCTTTATACTCTATATACATGTATACAGCTATGACAGGTCCTCTTATACTCCTATATACATGTATACAGCCATGACAGGTCCTCTTTATACTCTATATACATGTATACAGCCATGACAGGTCCTCTTATACTCCTATATACATGTATACAGCCATGACAGGTCCTCATATACTCCTATATACATGTATACAGCCATGACAGATCCTCATATACTCCTATATACATGTATACAGCCATGACAGGTCCTCATATACTCCTATATACATGTATACAGCCATGACAGATCCTCATATACTCCTATATACATGTATACAGCCATGACAGGTCCTCTTATACTCTATATACATGAATACAGCCATGACAGGTCCTCTTATACTCCTATATACATGTATACAGCCATGACAGGTCCTTATATACTCCTATATACATGTATACAGCAATGACAGGTCCTCTTATACTCCTATATACATGAATACAGCCATGACAGGTCCTCTTATACTCCTATATACATGTATACAGCCATGACAGGTCCTCTTATACTCCTATATACATGAATACAGCCATGACAGGTCCTCTTATACTCCTATATACATGTATACAGCCATGACAGGTCCTTATATACTCCTATATACATGTATACAGCAATGACAGGTCCTCTTATACTCCTATATACATGTATACAGCCATGACAGGTCCTCTCATACTCCTATATACATGTATACAGCCATGACAGGTCCTCATATACTCCTATATACATGTATACAGCCATGACAGGTCCTCATATACTCCTATATACATGTATACAGCCATGACCGGTCCTCTTATACTCCTATATACATGTATACAGCCATGACAGGTCCTCTTATACTCCTATATACATGTATACAGCCATGACAGGTCCTCTTTATACTCCTATATACATGTATAGAGCCATGACCGGTCCTCTTATACTCCTATATACATGTATACAGCCATGACAGGTCCTCATATACTCCTATATACATGTATACAGACATGACAGGTCCTCTTATACTCCTATATACATGTATACAGCCATGACAGGTCCTCCTATACTCCTATATACATGTATACAGCCATGACCGGTCCTCTTATACTCCTATATACATCCATGACAGGTCCTCTTATACTCCTATATACATGTATACAGCCATGACAGGTCCTCTTATACTCCTATATACATCCATGACAGGTCCTCTTATACTCCTATATACATGTATACAGCCATGACAGGTCCTCTGTATACTCCTATATACATGTATACAGCCATGACAGGTCCTCTTATACTCCTATATACATGTATACAGCCATGACAGGTCCTCTTTATACTCCTATATACATGTATACAGCCATGACAGGTCCTCATATACTCTATATACATGTATACAGCCATGACAGGTCCTTATATACTCCTATATACATGTATACAGCCATGACAGGTCCTCTTTATACTCCTATATACATGTATACAGCAATGACCGGTCCTCTTATACTCCTATATACATGTATACAGCCATGACAGGTCCTCTTATACTCCTATATACATGTATACAGCCATGACAGGACCTCTTATACTCCTATATACATGTATACAGCCATGACAGGTCCTCTTATACTCCTATATACGTGTATACAGCCATGACAGGACCTCTTTATACTCCTATATACATGTATACAGCCATGACAGATCCTCTTATACTCCTATATACATGTATACAGCCATGACAGGTCCTCATATACTCCTATATACATGTATACAGCCATGACAGGTCCTCTTATACTCCTATATACATGTATACAGCCATGACAGGTCCTCTTATACTCCTATATACGTGTATACAGCAATGACAGGTCCTCTTATACTCCTATATACATGTATACAGCCATGACAGGTCCTCTTATACTCCTATATACATGTATACAGCCATGACAGGTCCTCTTATACTCCTATATACATGTATACAGCAATGACAGGTCCTCTTATACTCCTATATACATGTATACAGCCATGACAGGTCCTCATATACTCCTATATACATGTATAGAGCCATGACAGGTCCTCTTATACTCCTATATACATGTATACAGCCATGACAGGTCCTCATATACTCCTATATACGTGTATACAGCCATGACAGGTCCTCTTATACTCTATATACATGTATACAGCCATGACAGGTCCTCTTATACTCCTATATACATGTATACAGCCATGACAGGTCCTCTTATACTCCTATATACATGTATACAGCCATGACCGGTCCTCTTATACTCCTATATACATGTATACAGCCATGACAGGTCCTCCTATACTCCTATATACATGTATACAGCCATGACAGGTCCTCTGTATACTCCTATATACATGTATACAGCCATGACAGGTCCTCTTATACTCCTATATACATGTATACAGCCATGACAGGTCCTCTTATACTCCTATATACATGTATACAGCCATGACAGGTCCTCTTATACTCCTATATACATGTATACAGCCATGACAGGTCCTCATATACTCCTATATACATGTATACAGACATGACAGGTCCTCTTATACTCCTATATACATGTATACAGCCATGACCGGTCCTCTTGTACTCCTATATACATGTATACAGCCATGACATGTCCTCATATACTCCTATATACATGTATACAGCCATGACAGGTCCTCCTATACTCCTATATACATGTATACAGCCATGACAGGTCCTCTGTATACTCCTATATACATGTATACAGCCATGACAGGTCCTCTTATACTCCTATATACATGTATACAGCCATGACAGGTCCTCTTATACTCCTATATACATCCATGACAGGTCCTCTTATACTCCTATATACATGTATACAGCCATGACAGGTCCTCTTATACTCCTATATACATCCATGACAGGTCCTCTTATACTCCTATATACATGTATACAGCCATGACAGGTCCTCTGTATACTCCTATATACATGTATACAGCCATGACAGGTCCTCTTATACTCCTATATACATGTATACAGCCATGACAGGTCCTCTTTATACTCCTATATACATGTATACAGCAATGACCGGTCCTCTTATACTCCTATATACATGTATACAGCCATGACAGGTCCTCTTATACTCCTATATACGTGTATACAGCCATGACAGGACCTCTTATACTCCTATATACGTGTATACAGCCATGACAGGTCCTCTTATACTCCTATATACATGTATACAGCAATGACAGGTCCTCTTATACTCCTATATACATGTATACAGCCATGACAGGTCCTCTTATACTCCTATATACATGTATACAGCAATGACAGGTCCTCTTATACTCCTATATACATGTATACAGCCATGACAGGTCCTCTTATACTCCTATATACATGTATACAGCCATGACAGGTCCTCTTATACTCCTATATACATGTATACAGCCATGACCGGTCCTCTTATACTCCTATATACATGTATACAGCCATGACAGGTCCTCTTATACTCCTATATACATGTATACAGCCATGACAGGTCCTCTTTATACTCTATATACATGTATACAGCCATGACAGGTCCTCATATACTCCTATATACATGTATACAGCCATGACAGATCCTCATATACTCCTATATACATGTATACAGCCATGACAGGTCCTCATATACTCCTATATACATGTATACAGCCATGACAGGTCCTCTTATACTCCTATATACATGTATACAGCCATGACAGGTCCTCTTATACTCCTATATACATGTATACAGCCATGACAGGTCCTCTTATACTCCTATATACATGTATACAGCCATGACAGGTCCTTATATACTCCTATATACATGTATACAGCCATGACAGGTCCTCTTATACTCTATATACATGTATACAGCCATGATAGGTCCTTATATACTCCTATATACATGTATACAGCCATGACAGGTCCTCTTATACTCCTATATACATGTATACAGCCATGACAGGTCCTCTTATACTCTATATACATGTATACAGCCATGACAGGTCCTCCTTATACTCCTATATACATGTATACAGCCATGACAGGTCCTCTTATACTCTATATACATGTATACAGCCATGACAGGTCCTCTTATACTCTATATACATGTATACAGCCATGATAGGTCCTTATGTACTCCTATATACATGTATACAGCCATGACAGGACCTCTTATACTCCTATATACATGTATACAGCCATGACAGGTCCTCTTATACTCCTATATACATGTATACAGCCATGACAGGTCCTTATATACTCCTATATACATGTATACAGCCATGACAGGTCCTTATATACTCCTATATACATGTATACAGCCATGACAGGTCCTCTTATACTCTATATACATGTATACAGCCATGACAGGTCCTCTTATACTCCTATATACATGTATACAGCCATGACAGGTCCTTATATACTCCTATATACATGTATACAGCCATGACAGGTCCTCTTATACTCCTATATACATGTATACAGCCATGACAGGTCCTCTTATACTCCTATATACGTGTATACAGCCATGACAGGTCCTCTTATACTCCTATATACATGTATACAGCAATGACAGGTCCTCTTATACTCCTATATACATGTATACAGCCATGACAGGTCCTCTTATACTCCTATATACGTGTATACAGCCATGACAGGTCCTTATATACTCCTATATACATGTATACAGCAATGACAGGTCCTCTTATACTCCTATATACATGAATACAGCCATGACAGGTCCTCTTATACTCCTATATACATGTATACAGCCATGACAGGTCCTCATATACTCCTATATACATGTATACAGCCATGACAGGTCCTCATATACTCCTATATACATGTATAGAGCCATGACCGGTCCTCTTATACTCCTATATACATGTATACAGCCATGACAGGTCCTCCTATACTCCTATATACATGTATACAGCCATGACAGGTCCTCATATACTCCTATATACATGTATACAGCCATGACAGGTCCTCTGTATACTCCTATATACATGTATACAGCCATGACAGGTCCTCTTATACTCCTATATACATGTATACAGCCATGACAGGTCCTCTTATACTCCTATATACATGTATACAGCCATGACAGGTCCTCATATACTCCTATATACATGTATACAGACATGACAGGTCCTCTTATACTCCTATATACATCCATGACAGATCCTCTTATACTCCTATATACATGTATACAGCCATGACAGGTCCTCTGTATACTCCTATATACATGTATACAGCCATGACAGGTCCTCTTATACTCCTATATACATGTATACAGCCATGACAGGTCCTCTTTATACTCCTATATACATGTATACAGCAATGACCGGTCCTCTTATACTCCTATATACATGTATACAGCCATGACAGGTCCTCTTATACTCCTATATACATGTATACAGCCATGACAGGACCTCTTATACTCCTATATACGTGTATACAGCCATGACAGGTCCTCTTATACTCCTATATATGTGTATACAGCAATGACAGGTCCTCTTATACTCCTATATACATGTATACAGCCATGACAGGTCCTCTTATACTCCTATATACATGTATACAGCAATGACAGATCCTCTTATACTCCTATATACATGTATACAGCCATGACAGGTCCTCTTATACTCCTATATACATGTATACAGCCATGACAGGTCCTCATATACTCCTATATACATGTATACAGCCATGACAGGTCCTCTTTATACTCTATATACATGTATACAGCCATGACAGGTCCTCTTATACTCCTATATACATGTATACAGCCATGACAGGTCCTCATATACTCCTATATACATGTATACAGCCATGACAGATCCTCATATACTCCTATATACATGTATACAGCCATGACAGGTCCTCATATACTCCTATATACATGTATACAGCCATGACAGATCCTCATATACTCCTATATACATGTATACAGCCATGACAGGTCCTCATATACTCCTATATACATGTATACAGCCATGACAGGTCCTCTTATACTCCTATATACATGTATACAGCCATGACAGGTCCTCTTATACTCCTATATACATGTATACAGCCATGACAGGTCCTTATATACTCCTATATACATGTATACAGCCATGACAGGTCCTCTTATACTCTATATACATGTATACAGCCATGATAGGTCCTTATATACTCCTATATACATGTATACAGCCATGACAGGTCCTCTTATACTCCTATATACATGTATACAGCCATGACAGGTCCTCTTATACTCTATATACATGTATACAGCCATGACAGGTCCTCCTTATACTCCTATATACATGTATACAGCCATGACAGGTCCTCTTATACTCTATATACATGTATACAGCCATGACAGGTCCTCTTATACTCTATATACATGTATACAGCCATGATAGGTCCTTATGTACTCCTATATACATGTATACAGCCATGACAGGACCTCTTATACTCCTATATACATGTATACAGCCATGACAGGTCCTCTTATACTCCTATATACATGTATACAGCCATGACAGGTCCTCTTATACTCTATATACATGTATACAGCCATGACAGGTCCTCTTATACTCCTATATACATGTATACAGCCATGACAGGTCCTTATATACTCCTATATACATGTATACAGCCATGACAGGTCCTCTTATACTCCTATATACATGTATACAGCCATGACAGGTCCTCTTATACTCCTATATACGTGTATACAGCCATGACAGGTCCTATTATACTCCTATATACGTGTATACAGCCATGACAGGTCCTCTTATACTCCTATATACATGAATACAGCCATGACAGGTCCTCTTATACTCCTATATACGTGTATACAGCCATGACAGGTCCTCTTATACTCCTATATACGTGTATACAGCCATGACAGGTCCTCTTATACTCCTATATACGTGTATACAGCCATGACAGGTCCTCTCATACTCCTATATACATGAATACAGCCATGACAGGTCCTCTTATACTCCTATATACATGTATACAGCCATGACAGGTCCTCTTATACTCCTATATACATGAATACAGCCATGACAGGTCCTCTTATACTCCTATATACATGAATACAGCCATGACAGGTCCTCATATACTCCTATATACATGTATACAGCCATGACAGGTCCTTATATACTCCTATATACATGTATACAGCCATGACAGGTCCTCGTATACTCCTATATACATGTATACAGCCATGACAGGTCCTCTTATACTCCTATATACATGTATACAGCAATGACAGGTCCTCTTATACTCCTATATACATGTATACAGCCATGACAGGTCCTCTCATACTCCTATATACATGTATACAGCCATGACAGGTCCTCATATACTCCTATATACATGTATACAGCCATGACAGGTCCTCATATACTCCTATATACATGTATAGAGCCATGACCGGTCCTCTTATACTCCTATATACATGTATACAGCCATGACAGGTCCTCTTATACTCCTATATACATGTATACAGCCATGACCGGTCCTCTTATACTCCTATATACATGTATACAGCCATGACAGGTCCTCCTATACTCCTATATACATGTATACAGCCATGACAGGTCCTCTGTATACTCCTATATACATGTATACAGCCATGACAGGTCCTCTTATACTCCTATATACATGTATACAGCCATGACAGGTCCTCTTATACTCCTATATACATGTATACAGCCATGACAGGTCCTCTTATACTCCTATATACATGTATACAGCCATGACAGGTCCTCATATACTCCTATATACATGTATACAGACATGACAGGACCTCTTATACTCCTATATACATGTATACAGCCATGACAGGTCCTCTTATACTCTATATACATGTATACAGCCATGACAGGTCCTCTTATACTCCTATATACATGTATACAGCCATGACCGGTCCTCTTGTACTCCTATATACATGTATACAGCCATGACATGTCCTCATATACTCCTATATACATGTATACAGCCATGATAGGTCCTCCTATACTCCTATATACATGTATACAGCCATGACAGGTCCTCTGTATACTCCTATATACATGTATACAGCCATGACAGGTCCTCTTATACTCCTATATACATGTATACAGCCATGACAGGTCCTCTTATACTCCTATATACATCCATGACAGGTCCTCTTATACTCCTATATACATCCATGACAGGTCCTCTTATACTCCTATATACATGTATACAGCCATGACAGGTCCTCTTTATACTCCTATATACATGTATACAGCCATGACAGGTCCTCTGTATACTCCTATATACATGTATACAGCCATGACAGGTCCTCTGTATACTCCTATATACATGTATACAGCCATGACAGGTCCTCTTATACTCCTATATACATGTATACAGCCATGACAGGTCCTCTTTATACTCCTATATACATGTATACAGCCATGACAGGTCCTCTTATACTCCTATATACATGTATACAGCAATGACCGGTCCTCTTATACTCCTATATACATGTATACAGCCATGACAGGTCCTCTTATACTCCTATATACATGTATACAGCCATGACAGGACCTCTTATACTCCTATATACGTGTATACAGCCATGACAGGTCCTCTTATACTCCTATATACGTGTATACAGCAATGACAGGTCCTCTTATACTCCTATATACATGTATACAGCCATGACAGGTCCTCTTATACTCCTATATACATGTATACAGCCATGACAGGTCCTCTTATACTCCTATATACATGTATACAGCAATGACAGGTCCTCTTATACTCCTATATACATGTATACAGCCATGACAGGTCCTCTTATACTCCTATATACATGTATACAGCCATGACAGGTCCTCATATACTCCTATATACATGTATACAGCCATGACAGGTCCTCATATACTCCTATATACATGTATACAGCCATGACAGGTCCTCATATACTCCTATATACGTGTATACAGCCATGACAGGTCCTCATATACTCCTATATACGTGTATACAGCCATGACAGGTCCTCTTATACTCCTATATACATGTATACAGCAATGACAGGTCCTCTTATACTCCTATATACATGTATACAGCCATGACAGGTCCTCTTATACTCCTATATACGTGTATACAGCCATGACAGGTCCTCTTATACTCCTATATACATGTATACAGCCATGACAGGTCCTCTTATACTCCTATATACATGTATACAGCAATGACAGGTCCTCTTATACTCCTATATACATGTATACAGCCATGACCGGTCCTCATATACTCCTATATACATGTATACAGCCATGACAGGTCCTCTTATACTCCTATATACATGTATACAGCCATGACAGGTCCTCTTATACTCCTATATACATGTATACAGCCATGACAGGTCCTCTTATACTCTATATACATGTATACAGCCATGACAGGTCCTCTGTATACTCCTATATACATGTATACAGCCATGACAGGTCCTCTTATACTCCTATATACATGTATACAGCCATGACAGGTCCTCTTATACTCCTATATACATGTATACAGCCATGACAGTCCTTATATACTCCTATATACATGAATACAGTCATTACAGGTCCTCTTATACTCCTATATACATGTATACAGCCATGACAGGTCCTCATATACTCCTATATACATGTATACAGCCATGACCGGTCCTCATATACTCCTATATACATGTATACAGCCATGACCGGTCCTCATATACTCCTATATACATGTATACAGCCATGACAGGTCCTCATATACTCCTATATACATGTATACAGCCATGACAGGTCCTCTTATACTCCTATATACATGTATACAGCCATGACAGGTCCTCTTATACTCCTATATACATGTATACAGCCATGACAGGTCCTCATATACTCCTATATACATGTATACAGCCATGACAGGTCCTCTTATACTCTATATACATGTATACAGCCATGACAGATCCTCTTATACTCTATATACATGTATACAGCCATGACAGGTCCTCTTATACTCCTATATACATGTATACAGCCATGACCGGTCCTCTTATACTCTATATACATGTATACAGCCATGACAGGTCCTCTTATACTCCTATATACATATATAGAGCCATGACAGGTCCTCTTATACTCCTATATACATGTATACAGCCATGACAGGTCCTCTTATACTCCTATATACATGTATACAGCCATGACAGGTCCTCTTATACTCCTATATACATGTATACAGCCATGACAGGTCCTCTTATACTCTATATACATGTATACAGCCATGACAGGTCCTTATATACTCCTATATACATGTATACAGCCATGAAAGGTCCTCATATACTCCTATATACATGTATACAGCCATGACAGGTCCTCTTATACTCCTATATACATGTATACAGCCATGACAGGTCCTCTTATACTCCTATATACATGTATACAGCCATGACAGGTCCTCTTATACTCTATATACATGTATACAGCCATGACAGGTCCTCTTATACTCCTATATACATATATAGAGCCATGACAGGTCCTCTTATACTCCTATATACATGTATACAGCCATGAAAGGTCCTCATATACTCCTATATACATGTATACAGCCATGACAGGTCCTCTTATACTCCTATATACATGTATACAGCCATGACAGGTCCTCTTATACTCCTATATACATGTATACAGCCATGACAGGTCCTCTTATACTCCTATATACATGTATACAGCCATGACAGGTCCTCTTATACTCCTATATACATGTATAGAGCCATGACAGGTCCTCTTATACTCCTATATACATGTATACAGCTATGACAGGTCCTCTTATACTCTATATACATGTATACAGCCATGACAGGTCCCCATATACTCTATATACATGTATACAGCCATGACAGGTCCTCTTATACTCCTATATACATGTATACAGCCATGACAGGTCCTCTTATACTCCTATATACATGTATACAGCCATGACCGGTCCTCTTATACTCCTATATACATGTATACAGCCATGACAGGTCCTCTTATACTCCTATATACATGTATACAGCCATGACAGGTCCTCTTTATACTCTATATACATGTATACAGCTATGACAGGTCCTCTTATACTCCTATATACATGTATACAGCCATGACAGGTCCTCTTTATACTCTATATACATGTATACAGCCATGACAGGTCCTCTTATACTCCTATATACATGTATACAGCCATGACAGGTCCTCATATACTCCTATATACATGTATACAGCCATGACAGATCCTCATATACTCCTATATACATGTATACAGCCATGACAGGTCCTCATATACTCCTATATACATGTATACAGCCATGACAGATCCTCATATACTCCTATATACATGTATACAGCCATGACAGGTCCTCATATACTCCTATATACATGTATACAGCCATGACAGGTCCTCTTATACTCCTATATACATGTATACAGCCATGACAGGTCCTCTTATACTCCTATATACATGTATACAGCCATGACCGGTCCTCTTATACTCCTATATACATGTATACAGCCATGACAGGTCCTTATATACTCCTATATACATGTATACAGCCATGACAGGTCCTCTTATACTCTATATACATGTATACAGCCATGATAGGTCCTTATATACTCCTATATACATGTATACAGCCATGACAGGTCCTCTTATACTCCTATATACATGTATACAGCCATGACAGGTCCTCTTATACTCTATATACATGTATACAGCCATGACAGGTCCTCTTATACTCCTATATACATGTATACAGCTATGACAGGTCCTCTTATACTCCTATATACATGTATACAGCCATGACAGGTCCTCTTATACTCTATATACATGTATACAGCCATGACAGGTCCTCTTATACTCCTATATACATGTATACAGCCATGACAGGTCCTTATATACTCCTATATACATGTATACAGCCATGACAGGTCCTCTTATACTCCTATATACATGTATACAGCCATGACAGGTCCTCTTATACTCCTATATACGTGTATACAGCCATGACAGGTCCTCTTATACTCCTATATACATGTATACAGCCATGACAGGTCCTCTTATACTCCTATATACATGAATACAGCCATGACAGGTCCTCTTATACTCCTATATACATGTATACAGCCATGACAGGTCCTTATATACTCCTATATACATGTATACAGCAATGACAGGTCCTCTTATACTCCTATATACATGAATACAGCCATGACAGGTCCTCTTATACTCCTATATACATGTATACAGCCATGACAGGTCCTTATATACTCCTATATACATGTATACAGCCATGACAGGTCCTCGTATACTCCTATATACATGTATACAGCCATGACAGGTCCTCTTATACTCCTATATACATGTATACAGCAATGACAGGTCCTCTTTATACTCCTATATACATGTATACAGCCATGACAGGTCCTCATATACTCCTATATACATGTATACAGCCATGACAGGTCCTCATATACTCCTATATACATGTATAGAGCCATGACCGGTCCTCTTATACTCCTATATACATGTATACAGCCATGACATGTCCTCATATACTCCTATATACATGTATACAGCCATGACAGGTCCTCCTATACTCCTATATACATGTATACAGCCATGACAGGTCCTCATATACTCCTATATACATGTATACAGCCATGACAGGTCCTCTGTATACTCCTATATACATGTATACAGCCATGACAGGTCCTCTTATACTCCTATATACATGTATACAGCCATGACAGGTCCTCTTATACTCCTATATACATGTATACAGCCATGACAGGTCCTCTTATACTCCTATATACATGTATACAGACATGACAGGTCCTCTTATACTCCTATATACATCCATGACAGATCCTCTTATACTCCTATATACATGTATACAGCCATGACAGGTCCTCTGTATACTCCTATATACATGTATACAGCCATGACAGGTCCTCTTATACTCCTATATACATGTATACAGCCATGACAGGTCCTCTTTATACTCCTATATACATGTATACAGCAATGACCGGTCCTCTTATACTCCTATATACATGTATACAGCCATGACAGGTCCTCTTATACTCCTATATACATGTATACAGCCATGACAGGACCTCTTATACTCCTATATACGTGTATACAGCCATGACAGGTCCTCTTATACTCCTATATACGTGTATACAGCCATGACAGATCCTCATATACTCCTATATACATGTATACAGCCATGACAGGTCCTCATATACTCCTATATACATGTATACAGCAATGACAGATCCTCTTATACTCCTATATACATGTATACAGCCATGACAGGTCCTCTTATACTCCTATATACATGTATACAGCCATGACAGGTCCTCATATACTCCTATATACATGTATACAGCCATGACAGGTCCTCTTTATACTCTATATACATGTATACAGCCATGACAGGTCCTCTTATACTCCTATATACATGTATACAGCCATGACAGGTCCTCATATACTCCTATATACATGTATACAGCCATGACAGATCCTCATATACTCCTATATACATGTATACAGCCATGACAGGTCCTCATATACTCCTATATACATGTATACAGCCATGACAGATCCTCATATACTCCTATATACATGTATACAGCCATGACAGGTCCTCATATACTCCTATATACATGTATACAGCCATGACAGGTCCTCTTATACTCCTATATACATGTATACAGCCATGACAGGTCCTCTTATACTCCTATATACATGTATACAGCCATGACCGGTCCTCTTATACTCCTATATACATGTATACAGCCATGACAGGTCCTTATATACTCCTATATACATGTATACAGCCATGACAGGTCCTCTTATACTCTATATACATGTATACAGCCATGATAGGTCCTTATATACTCCTATATACATGTATACAGCCATGACAGGTCCTCTTATACTCCTATATACATGTATACAGCCATGACAGGTCCTCCTTATACTCCTATATACATGTATACAGCCATGACAGGTCCTCTTATACTCTATATACATGTATACAGCCATGACAGGTCCTCTTATACTCCTATATACATGTATACAGCCATACATGTATACAGCCATGACAGGTCCTCTTATACTCTATATACATGTATACAGCCATGATAGGTCCTTATGTACTCCTATATACATGTATACAGCCATGACAGGACCTCTTATACTCCTATATACATGTATACAGCCATGACAGGTCCTCTTATACTCCTATATACATGTATACAGCCATGACAGGTCCTCTTATACTCTATATACATGTATACAGCCATGACAGGTCCTCTTATACTCCTATATACATGTATACAGCCATGACAGGTCCTTATATACTCCTATATACATGTATACAGCCATGACAGGTCCTCATATACTCCTATATACATGTATACAGCCATGACAGGTCCTCATATACTCCTATATACATGTATAGAGCCATGACCGGTCCTCTTATACTCCTATATACATGTATACAGCCATGACAGGTCCTCTTATACTCCTATATACGTGTATACAGCCATGACAGGTCCTCTTATACTCCTATATACGTGTATACAGCCATGACAGGTCCTCTTATACTCCTATATACGTGTATACAGCCATGACAGGTCCTCTTATACTCCTATATACATGAATACAGCCATGACAGGTC
Organism: Pelophylax lessonae; assembly: GCF_965119305.1. Classification (NCBI taxonomy): domain Eukaryota; kingdom Metazoa; phylum Chordata; class Amphibia; order Anura; family Ranidae; genus Pelophylax; species Pelophylax lessonae. Next base: position 228,809,263 of record NC_138778.1, on the reverse strand, counting down.
CTCTTATACTCCTATATACGTGTATACAGCCATGACAGGTCCTCTTATACTCCTATATACGTGTATACAGCCATGACAGGTCCTCTTATACTCCTATATACGTGTATACAGCCATGACAGGTCCTCTTATACTCCTATATACATGAATACAGCCATGACAGGTCCTCTTATACTCCTATATACATGTATACAGCCATGACAGGTCCTCTTATACTCCTATATACATGAATACAGCCATGACAGGTCCTCTTATACTCCTATATACATGAATACAGCCATGACAGGTCCTCATATACTCCTATATACATGTATACAGCCATGACAGGTCCTTATATACTCCTATATACATGTATACAGCCATGACAGGTCCTCGTATACTCCTATATACATGTATACAGCCATGACAGGTCCTCTTATACTCCTATATACATGTATACAGCAATGACAGGTCCTCTTATACTCCTATATACATGTATACAGCCATGACAGGTCCTCTCATACTCCTATATACATGTATACAGCCATGACAGGTCCTCATATACTCCTATATACATGTATACAGCCATGACAGGTCCTCATATACTCCTATATACATGTATAGAGCCATGACCGGTCCTCTTATACTCCTATATACATGTATACAGCCATGACCGGTCCTCTTATACTCCTATATACATGTATACAGCCATGACAGGTCCTCCTATACTCCTATATACATGTATACAGCCATGACAGGTCCTCTGTATACTCCTATATACATGTATACAGCCATGACAGGTCCTCTTATACTCCTATATACATGTATACAGCCATGACAGGTCCTCTTATACTCCTATATACATCCATGACAGGTCCTCTTATACTCCTATATACATGTATACAGCCATGACAGGTCCTCTTATACTCCTATATACATGTATACATCCATGACAGGTCCTCTTATACTCCTATATACATGTATACAGCCATGACAGGTCCTCTGTATACTCCTATATACATGTATACAGCCATGACAGGTCCTCTTATACTCCTATATACATGTATACAGCCATGACAGGTCCTCTTTATACTCCTATATACATGTATACAGCCATGACAGGTCCTCTTATACTCCTATATACATGTATACAGCAATGACCGGTCCTCTTATACTCCTATATACATGTATACAGCCATGACAGGTCCTCTTATACTCCTATATACATGTATACAGCCATGACAGGACCTCTTATACTCCTATATACGTGTATACAGCCATGACAGGTCCTCTTATACTCCTATATACGTGTATACAGCAATGACAGGTCCTCTTATACTCCTATATACATGTATACAGCCATGACAGGTCCTCTTATACTCCTATATACATGTATACAGCCATGACAGGTCCTCTTATACTCCTATATACATGTATACAGCAATGACAGGTCCTCTTATACTCCTATATACATGTATACAGCCATGACAGGTCCTCTTATACTCCTATATACATGTATACAGCCATGACAGGTCCTCTTATACTCCTATATACATGTATACAGCCATGACAGGTCCTCATATACTCCTATATACATGTATACAGCCATGACAGGTCCTCATATACTCCTATATACATGTATACAGCCATGACAGGTCCTCATATACTCCTATATACGTGTATACAGCCATGACAGGTCCTCATATACTCCTATATACGTGTATACAGCCATGACAGGTCCTCTTATACTCCTATATACATGTATACAGCCATGACAGGTCCTCTTATACTCCTATATACGTGTATACAGCCATGACAGGTCCTCTTATACTCCTATATACATGTATACAGCCATGACAGGTCCTCTTATACTCCTATATACATGTATACAGCAATGACAGGTCCTCTTATACTCCTATATACATGTATACAGCCATGACCGGTCCTCATATACTCCTATATACATGTATACAGCCATGACAGGTCCTCTTATACTCCTATATACATGAATACAGTCATGACAGGTTCTCTTATACTCCTATATACATGTATACAGCCATGACAGGTCCTCTTATACTCCTATATACATGTATACAGCCATGACAGGTCCTCTTATACTCCTATATACATGTATACAGCCATGACAGGTCCTCTGTATACTCCTATATACATGTATACAGCCATGACAGGTCCTCTTATACTCCTATATACATGTATACAGCCATGACAGGTCCTCTTATACTCCTATATACATGTATACAGCCATGACAGTCCTTATATACTCCTATATACATGAATACAGTCATTACAGGTCCTCTTATACTCCTATATACATGTATACAGCCATGACAGGTCCTCATATACTCCTATATACATGTATACAGCCATGACCGGTCCTCATATACTCCTATATACATGTATACAGCCATGACCGGTCCTCATATACTCCTATATACATGTATACAGCCATGACAGGTCCTCATATACTCCTATATACATGTATACAGCCATGACAGGTCCTCTTATACTCCTATATACATGTATACAGCCATGACAGGTCCTCTTATACTCCTATATACATGTATACAGCCATGACAGGTCCTCATATACTCCTATATACATGTATACAGCCATGACCGGTCCTCTTATACTCTATATACATGTATACAGCCATGACAGGTCCTCTTATACTCCTATATACATGTATACAGCCATGACCGGTCCTCTTATACTCTATATACATGTATACAGCCATGACAGATCCTCTTATACTCTATATACATGTATACAGCCATGACAGGTCCTCTTATACTCCTATATACATGTATACAGCCATGACCGGTCCTCTTATACTCTATATACATGTATACAGCCATGACAGGTCCTCTTATACTCCTATATACATATATAGAGCCATGACAGGTCCTCTTATACTCCTATATACATGTATACAGCCATGACAGGTCCTCTTATACTCCTATATACATGTATACAGCCATGACAGGTCCTCTTATACTCCTATATACATGTATACAGCCATGACAGGTCCTCTTATACTCTATATACATGTATACAGCCATGACAGGTCCTCTTATACTCCTATATACATATATAGAGCCATGACAGGTCCTCTTATACTCCTATATACATGTATACAGCCATGAAAGGTCCTCATATACTCCTATATACATGTATACAGCCATGACAGGTCCTCTTATACTCCTATATACATGTATACAGCCATGACAGGTCCTCTTATACTCCTATATACATGTATACAGCCATGACAGGTCCTCTTATACTCCTATATACATGTATAGAGCCATGACAGGTCCTCTTATACTCCTATATACATGTATACAGCTATGACAGGTCCTCTTATACTCTATATACATGTATACAGCCATGACAGGTCCCCATATACTCTATATACATGTATACAGCCATGACAGGTCCTCTGTATACTCCTATATACATGTATACAGCCATGACAGGTCCTCTTATACTCCTATATACATGTATACAGACATGACAGGTCCTCTTATACTCCTATATACATGTATACAGCCATGACAGGTCCTCTTATACTCTATATACATGTATACAGCCATGACAGGTCCTCTTATACTCTATATACATGTATACAGCCATGACAGGTCCTCTTATACTCCTATATACATGTATACAGCCATGACCGGTCCTCTTATACTCCTATATACATGTATACAGCCATGACCGGTCCTCTTATACTCCTATATACATGTATACAGCCATGACAGGTCCTCTTATACTCCTATATACATGTATACAGCCATGACCGGTCCTCTTATACTCCTATATACATGTATACAGCAATGACAGTCCTCTTATACTCCTATATACATGTATACAGCCATGAGAGATCCTCATATACTCCTATATACATGTATACAGCCATGACAGGTCCTCTTATGCTCTATATACAGTGGGTACGGAAAGTATTCAGACCCCCTTAAATTTTTCACTCTTTGTTATATTGCAGCCATTTGCTAAAATCATTTAGGTTCATTCTTCTTCCTCATGAATGTACACATAGCACCCCATACTGACAGAAAAACACAGAATTGTTGACATTGTTGCAGATTTATTAAAAAAGAAAAACTGAAATATCACATGGTCCTAAGTATTCAGACCCTTTGCTGTGACACTCATATATTTAACTCAGGTGCTTTCCATTTCTTCTGATCATCCTTGAGATGGTTCTACACCTTCATTTGAGTCCAGCTGTGTTTGATTATACTGATTGGACTTGATTAGGAAAGCCACACACCTGTCTATATAAGACCTTCCAGATCACAATGCATGTCAGAGCAAATGAGAATCATGAGGTCAAAGGAACTGCCTGAAGAGCTCAGAGACAGAATTGTGGCAAGGCACAGATCTGGCCAAGGTTACAAAAAGATTTCTGCTGCACTTAAGGTTCCTAAGAGCACAGTGGCCTCCATAATCCTCAAATGGAAGACGTTTGGGACGACCAGAACCCTTCCTAGAGCTGGCCGTCCGGCCAAACTGAGCTATCGGGGGAGAAGAGCCTTGGTGAGAGAGGTAAAGAAGAACCCAAAGATCACTGTGGCTGAGCTCCAGAGATGCAGTCAGGAGATGGGAGAAAGTTGTAGAAAGTCAACCATCACTGCAGCCCTCCACCAGTCGGGGCTTTATGGCAGAGTGGCCCGACGGAAGCCTCTCCTCAGTGTAAGACACATGAAAGCCCGCATGGAGTTTGCTAAAAACACCTGAAGGACTCCAAGATGGTGAGAAATAAGATTCTCTGGTCTGATGAGACCAAAATAGAACTTTTTGGCCTTAATTCTAAGCGGTATGTGTGGAGAAAACCAGGCACTGCTCATCACCTGTCCAATACAGTCACAACAGTGAAGCATGGTGGTGGCAGCATCATTCTGTGGGGGTGTTTTTCAGCTGCAGGGACAGGACGACTGGTTGCAATCGAGGGAAAGATGAATGCGGCCAAGTACAGGGATATCCTGGACAAAAACCTTCTCCAGAGTGCTCTGGACCTCAGACTGTGCCGAAGGTTTACCTTCCAACAAGACAATGACCCTAAGCACACAGCTAAAATAACGAAGGAGTGGCTTCACAACAACTCCGTGACTGTTCTTGAATGGCCCAGCCAGAGCCCTGACTTAAACCCAATTGAGCATCTCTGGAGAGACCTAAAAATGGCTGTCCACCAACGTTTACCATCCAACCTGACAGAACTGGAGAGGATCTGCAAGGAGGAATGGCAGAGGATCCCCAAATCCAGGTGTGAAAGACTTGTTGCATCTTTCCCAAAAAGACTCCTGGCTGTATTAGATCAAAAGGGGGCTTCTACTAAATACTGAGCAAAGGGTCTGAATACTTAGGACCATGTGATATTTCAGTTTCTCTTACGTCCTCCGACAGTCGCCGCCATCTTCATATTCGTCACAATGGGGTATTAGACTTTGCTCCGTAGGAGTAGCTAGGCAACAGAATATGTCAATATTAAAGCTTTTAACATATCCCCACCCCAGGGGGTGGTCCCCTCAGTCTATACTTATACTATACTATACCTGCTTCCTGTTTCCTGCTTCAGTTTCAATGTCTAGCTTGTCAGGAGTAGCTGGATGTTTCTATGCTGGGGCATTTTGTCTCAGCCTTCTCTCTTTTTTGATTTTATTTGAGTTTTTTCTCTCTTTCTTTATTTAGCTGTTATTTTTACCAGCAATAGTTAGATCTTCAGATGAAGAGGATAATGCGGGCTGCGTCTCGGGCTGACTCCCCTGGTCGCAGGTTGTGGGTCAGTGGCTTCTCAGCCCGCCATCGAGCGTTCAGTCAGGTACCGCTCCTGAGTTTTCTGAACGACCCATCCCTGTTCCGTGCAGGGATGCTAGGGTGAGGTGGCTACCTTACTGGACGCTGTGCGGTTTCTCAACCCACCTTCTGCTGCGTCCTGGATGCGACTCTCCCTGTCTCGTACAGCGGCTTGTTCGCCTGTGCGGGTCCCCCACGCCATGTAAGAGGTAAGTGCATTCATGTGGGGACCTGTCTGTCTGGGGGGTGTCAGTCTGGGACTGTGTTACCTTGCCCTGTGTTCACACTATTGATGTTTCCCTATCTCTCACACTGCATGCTGTGGGCTGCAAGGAGGGGGGGCTGTGCTGCACTTCTGTGTCAGTCTGAGTGTGTGAACGGCTGTTTGCTGTGGAACTTGATGCTATCATGTTTGGGGCACATTACAGCGCCGCTGCGGCAGTCCACCATGTTCTTTATAACTATGTGGTGTATTTTTATTCCACCTTCATGAGGTGGGGGAGCGGCGGTTTCGGCGCCAAACGGCGCCATTTTGGCTGTACTCGCTCCGGCCGCATGGTACACATGCATGGCGGCCATTTTCTTGTAGCCTCCCATAGGCTTTAATGGAGCGCCCTGAATATCAGCAATTCCTTTTCTACAGGAGCACCGATCTGGCCAGCAGCAGCGGTCTCTCCAGGTTTTTTCCCTATATTCTCTGTATCCTTGCCTGAGTATAACTTCTCCCTGTGGGGGTCCCTGGTGTGGGTGTGCTTGTGTGGCGGTGGGCTACGTTCGCAGCGCCTTATTTAAAGGGGCGGTCACCCATTTTATTTTACTCATTTTGAGGCATGGATTCTCAGGAAAGAAAATTTCCTGTCACATTGGTGGGAAGCCAGGGGACTGCGGTTTTCCCCCTCGGGGGGGGGGGGATTTGGCTGCAAAAGGTGGCTAGCCTTGCGACTCAGGTGCAATTGCTGGTGGCTGCTCAATCCTCAAAAAGGCCCAGAGTTTTCAATTTCCTCTGATTCAGAGGGTGTTGGTGATGGGGCTGCTGTTGCTGGGGTCTCCTTGTCGGGGTCCCGTTCCTCCCTGGACCTTGTAGGGTCAGAAATGGAGGCTGAGGTTGAGGGGGTTGATATTTCTCCCCCTGGCTCGTCTGAAGAGCTTGCACTCATGGATGAATTGGTTGCTTCTATCAAGCAAACACTGCGTTTACAGGATGAACCTTGTCCTCCTGCTGCCTTGGCGGCTTATGGGACGCAGAAAAGACGCAAAACATCGCAGATATTTCCCTGCACTGATGATTTTCAATGCGCTGTAAAGGAACATTGGCGTAATATACGCAAGCCTTTTTGCTATACCAAGTAGGTTTAAGCTGCGCTATCCTTTTACGCCCGCTACTGATGGGCGTTGGTGTGTCCCACCTCCGGTGGATCACGATAGCGGTTCTGAATAAGCCCACTGCGATTCCTGCTGAGGATATCCCAGTGTTCCGGGATGCCACGGACAAACGGACGGAGTCCCTTGCCCGTCATGCCTATTCTATTATGGGTTCTATGCTGAAAGCTTTATTTGCTTCACTTATGGCGGCCCAGGCTGTCGCGAGCTGGACGCAGGTGCTTAATCGCGTCCTGGTGGCTGATTCTGCCCTCCAGGCGACTTTGGATATGGTGGATCAAATCCACCAGGGTGTCATGTGTTTGTGTGGTGCGGACCTGGATATGGTTCCGTTGGCTGCACGTGTACATGGTGTGGCGGTATTGTCTCGCCGTTTTGGTTTGGTTGAAGTGTTGGTCGGTGGACCAATCTTCGCGTAAGACCTTGGCTAATCTGCCCTATGATGGTTCTCGCCTTTTTTGGTGAGTCCCTAGATACGTTAATTAGGGGGATCACGGGTGGTAAGAGCACGCTCTTACCCTAATCCCACAAGGCTAAGACGGCTCCTGGTAAGAAGCCGTGGACTGGTAAGCAAAAGTCCGGCCAGTCCGGTTCAGCGGCCCACAACAGTGCGGCCTGAAGGGGCGCCCTCACCCGACTCTGGGGTGGGGGGATGCTTGCTCAGTTTCCTTCAGCCATGGCTGTCCCGGGTTCGGGACAGGTGGGTTCAGGAAATCGTTCGTCTGGCTACGAGATCGAGTTTCTCTATAGGCCGGAGCGCAGATTTTTTCCCTCAAATCTTCTACTGTCCCCGGAGCGTTTGCAGGATCTGCATCTAGCGGTGCAGGACCTGAGGGCTCAGGGAGTGGTGGTCCCGGTGCCTCATCGGGACAGGTTTCGGGGGTTCTATTCCAATCTGTTCACCGTGCCCGGGAAGGAGGGCAAGGTACGTCCGATTCTGGACTTAAAGGCGCTGAACCGCTTTGTGCGGGTGCGCAAGTTCCGCATGGAATCTCTGCGGTCGGTGGTGGCTGCCCTGGTTCCGGGGGAGTTCATGGCTTCCATCGACTTGAAGGATGCGTATCTTCACATCCCGAATTTCGAGGGTCACCAGAGGTACCTTCGATTCGCCATAGCGGAGGATCACTACCAATTTGTGGCGTTGCCCTTTGGTCTCGCCTCGGCTCCACGGGTGTTCACCAGGGTGCGGGCACCGGTTTTGGCTTTGTTGAGAGCCCAGGGCGTCTCTGTCCTAGGGTATCTGGACGATATTCTGGTTCGGTCTGCGACCAGCCAGGGTCTGGAGAAGGCTCTGTCCGTTACGATGCAGTCTCTGCAGGAGTTTGGTTGGACGATAACTTTTCCAAAGTCAGCACTGTGCCCATCGGTTCATCTCCCTTACCTGGGAATGGTTCTGGACTCTGTCCAGGCGAAGGTCTTCCTACCGGACAACAAACTCAGGACTCTTCAGGAAGAAAGTCAGGTCCCTCAGGGACGCTCCGTCCTCGTCCACTCGGACGTGCATGAGATGTCTGGGATTGATGGTCTCGGCTTTCGAGGCGATTCCCTTCGCCCAGTTTCACACGCGGGGTCTCCAAGCGGAGATCCTGTCCAGGTGGGACGGGCGACCACGATCTCTGGATCCGGATTTCGTTGGGCCATCGCACCAGAAGGGTTCTTCTGTGGTGGCTCCTGTCCCCGCCGGTGTCAGGGGGCAAGTCTTTTCGTCCTCTCTCATGGACGGTGGTCACCACGGATGCCAGCCTGTCGGGCTGGGGTGGTGTTCTGGGCGTTCTGTCCGCCCAGGGAACTTGGTCGGAGGGGGAATCCTCCCTTCCGGTCAGCATTCTGGAATTGCGTGTGATGATTCTCTGCCTTCAACGTTGGCCGGACAGGCTGCAGGGCTGTCCGGTTCGGGTGCAGACGGACTTTGCCACGGCGGTGGCTTACGTCATTCGCCAAGGGGACACCAAGAGGGCCCGGGTGGCTCGGGAAGTGGCCGACATTCTGTCTTGGGCCGAGACGCATGTCCCGGCGATATCGGCGGTTCACATTCCAGGGGTTGGAGAACTGGCGGGCGGATTATCTGATGCCGCCAGTCCCTGGACCAGGGGGAATGGCCCCTCCGTCCGGGTGTTCTCCAGATGTTGTGCGCGATGTGGGGTCTTCCGGAGGTGGACCTGTTCGCGTCTCGTCTGTACAGCAAGGTGTACAGGTTCGTGGCAAGGCCACGCGATCCTCGGGCAGACGCGTCAGACGCGTTGGTAGCTCCGTGGCATCAGTACCGACTGATGTATGCGTTTTCACCGTTTCAATTGCTGCCCAGGTTCCTTCGCAGGTTGGTCTCGGAACCAAAACACGGTGATTCTTGTGACACCGGACTGGCCTCGCCAGTCCTGGTACGCAGACCTCGTGCATTTGGCGGTCGACGCCCCGTGGCGTCTGCCTCTTCGGGAAGATCTCCGGTCTCAAGGGCTGATATTTCATCCTGCCTTGCAGTCGCTGGCTTTGCCGGCCTGGCTGTTGAAACCGAGGCCCTGAGGGATAGGGGTCTCTCCCCTGAGGTCATTCACACTTTGATCGACGCGAGGAATTTTTTCCTCGGGGTAGGTCTTTTACCGTATTTCGGAGGCCTATTTTGCCTGGTGTGAGTTCAGGGGGTCTTCACCTCGCCCGTGGTCGGTGTCTGGGGTGTTGTCCTTCCTTCGAAAGGGTGTTGACAGCGTTTGGCGCTGGCTATGATCAAGGGTCAGGTGTCTGCGATGGCCGTTCTTTTTTTCAACGTCCTATGGCATCTATCTCCTTGATTGGCACTTTTGTTCGGGGGCATCTGGTCCCTCCTAGGAGGGTGCCTCTGCCTCCTTGGGACTGGAATCTTGTTCTGTCCGTGTTACAACATGGTTCTTTTTTGAACGGATCGGGTAGATCTCGTTGTCTATGTTGTCCTAGAAGGTCACCTTTTTTGGTGGCGATCAATTCGGCTCGCAGAGTGTCGGAGCTGGCAGCCTGTCCTGCCATTGTCCGTATCTGGTCAATCACTTGGTTAAGGTGGTCTTGCGACCTAACCCTTCTTTTTTTCCGAAGAGGGTTTCGGCATTTCACCTCAATGAGGACATTGTCTTGCCTTCGCCTTGCGCGAAGTCTAAACATTCGGAGGAGGTGGTGTTGCACTCCTTGGATGCTGTTCATGGCGATTAGGGTTTACCTAAAATCGTCTGAATCTTTTCACAAGTCGGATTCGTTGTTTGTCCTTCCGGGGATCCTCGGAAGGGCGTGGCGGCGTCGGCTTCTGCCGTCGCCAATTGGTTCAGACAGGCTGTTGAACAGGCCTATGCTTTGCGGGGAAGAGTTTCCCTTATGCCTGTGAGGGCGCACTCTACCAGATCTCTGAGTACGTCTTGGGCCTGTCGTCATGGGGCTTCTGTGGCCCAGGTGTGTAGGGCGGCGACTTGGTCGACCGTGCACACCTTCACTCTGTTCCACAGAGTGGATGTTCAAGCATCGGCAGATGCTTCCTTTGGCCGCAAGGTTCTTAGTGCGGCGGTCCCTTAGGGTCCCTGGTTTTGGTCCTTTGGGCTGTTTGGGATTTCTTTGTATCCCTGGGTTATTTGTTTTTTTCCTGGGTTATTGCTCCCGTTGAGCAAATTTTTTCTCGTGTTGCCCAGCTGGTTTCCTTCCTTTGGTAAGGTTACTTTCTTGATGTGGAGACTGCGTTGCCTTTAGGCGCGGCTGCGTTTCCCACCCCTCATGTTTGCACTGCTTTGGGACGTCCCCATTGTGACGAATATGAAGATGGCGGCGACTGTCGGAGGACGTAAGAGAAAACTGAATTTTTGTAAAATCTTACCTGTAAAATTCCTTTCTCTGAGTCCTCCGACAGTCGCCGCCCCCGCCCCTCTTTTGGGGTTTAGGTACTCTACTGCTATTCCACTGAAACTGAAGCAGGAAACAGGAAGCAGGAGGGTATAGACTGAGGGGACCACCCCCTGGGGTGGGGATATGTTAAAAGCTTTAATATTGACATATTCTGTTGCCTAGCTACTCCTACGGAGCAAAGTCTAATACCCCATTGTGACAAATATGAAGATGGCGGCGACTGTCGGAGGACTCAGAGAAAGGAATTTTACAGGTAAGATTTTACAAAAATTCCGTTTTTTCTTTTTTAATAAATCTGCAACAATGTCAGCAATTCTGTGTTTTTCTGTCAGTATGGGGTGCTATGTGTACATTCATGAGGAAGATGAATGAACTTAAATGATTTTAGCAAATGGCTGCAATATAACAAAGAGTGAAAAATTTAAGGGGGTCTGAATACTTTCCGTACCCACTGTACATGTATAGAGCCATTACAGGTCCTCTTTATACACCTATATACATGTATACAGCCATGACAGGTCCTCTTATACTCCTATATACATGTATACAGCCATGACAGGACATCTTATACTCCTATATACATGTATAGAGCCATGACAGGTCCTCATATACTCCTATATACATGTATACAGCCATGACAGGTCCTCTTTATACTCATATATACATGTATACAGCCATGACAGGACATCTTATACTCCTATATACATGTATACAGCCATGACAGGTCCTCTTTATACTCCTATATACATGTATACAGCCATGACAGGTTCTCTTCTACTCCTATATACTTGTATACAGCCATGACAGGTCCTTCTATACTCCTATATACATGTATACAGCCATGACAGGTCCTCTTATACTCCTATATACATGTATACAGCCATGACAGGTCCTCTTATACTCCTATATACATGTATACAGCCATGACAGGTCCTCTTATACTCTATATACATGTATACACACTATGTTCGGCTGTGTTACGCTGTGTTGGGCTGCTTCGGGCTGAGGTGCACGGTGTTGGGTTGTGGTGCACTGTGTTGGGTTGTATTGGGTTGTGGTGCATTGTATTGGGTTGTGGTGCGCTTTGTTTGGTTGTATTGGGCTGTGTTGGGTTGTGTTGGGTTGCATTGGGCAGTTTTGTCTTGTGTTGGGTTGCGGTGCGCTGTGTTGGGTTTTGTAACTTGTATTGGGCTGTGTTGGGTTGTATTTGGTTGTGGTGCGCTATTGGGTTGCATTGGGCTGTGTTAGGTTGTATTGGGTTGTGGAGCACTGTTTGGTTGCATTGGGTTGTGTTGGGTTGTATTGGGTTGCATTGTTGTGGTGCACTGTGTTGGGTTGTATTGGGTTGTGGTGCGCTGCGTTGGTCTGCGTTGGGCTGTGTTGGGTTGCGTTGGGCTGTGGTGCACTGTGTTGGGTTTTATTGTGTTGCATTGTGCTGTGTTGGGTTGTATTGGGTTGTGGTGCGCTGTGTTTTAGATTGCATTGGGCTGTGGTGCTCTGTGTTGGGTTATGGTGCGCTGTGTTGGGTGGTATTGGGTTGTGGTGCGCTGTCTTGGGTTGCATTGGGCTGTGTTAGGTTGCGGTGTGTTGTGTTGTGGTGCGCTGTGTTGGTTTGCATTGGGCTGTGTTGAGTTGTATTGGGTTGTGGTGCGCTGTGTTGGGTTGTGTTGCGCTGTTGGGCTGTATTGGGTTGTGGTGCGCTGTTGGGTTGCATTGGGCTGTGTTGGGTTGAGGTGCACTTTGTTGGGTTGTATTGGGTTGTGGCGCGCTGTGTTGGGTTGTGGTGCGCTGTGTTGGGTTGTGGTGCACTGTGTTGGGTTGCATTGGGCTGTGTTGGGTGGCATTGTGCTGTGTTGGGTTGAGGTGCACTTTGTTGGGTTGTATTGGGTTGTGGCGCGCTGTGTTGGGTTGTGGTGCGCTGTGTTGGGTTGTGGTGCGCTGTGTTGGGTTGCATTGGGCTGTGTTGGGTTGCATTGGGCTGTGTTGGGTGGCATTGGGCTGTGTTGGGTTGCATTGGGCTGTGTTGGGTTGCATTGGGCTGTGTTGGGTGGCATTGGGCTGTGTTGGGTGGCATCTGGGCTGTGTTGGGTGGCATTGGGCTGTGTTGGGTGGCATTGGGCTGTGTTGGGTGGCATTGGGCTGTGTTGGGTGGCATTGGGCTGTGTTGGGTGCATTGGGTTGTGTGGGTGCATTGGGTTGTGTTTGGTGGTATTGGGATGTGGTGCGCTGTGTTGGGTTGCATTGGGCTGTGTTTGATGTGCTTCCAGCTGTGCCACTCTGCTTCGGGCTGTGCCGCTCCCCCATTGGCAGATTCCCTCTCTACTCCTGTTGTGGTGACAACTCCTAACATTGTGTATTTCCTCTCACTTTGGCTGGTTGTGGGTTGTTCAGTGTGGTAACAGAGCCCAATCATTACAAATGGGTGTTTCCCCCCCCCCCCCCCCCCCAACAAAGCAGACCAAAGAACACACCTGACCCTCTTCTGTGCACACAGCACATTCATAGTGACCGGCTGCTGTGCGTTTGTCTTTCCATTCACACGTGTTTCAGTGACATGTCAAGGCTGAATGGTGTCCTATGTGTGCCACTGATGGGGGTCACCATACAGATAGAAGGGTCCGCCCTCCCAGCAGGGACACGCTGGGGTTGTCACCAGAACCGGATATGAAAGGAAATCTTCCAATGGGCACACACTCTTTGCTGGACAAGGCCATCTAGAGCCCAGGGTGAAAATGTTAATCTGCCCCCCCCCCCCCCCCCCTAAGATTTATAAGCATTATGTGTCAGCAAAAAAAAAAATTTAGCATTAATCTGCATGTTTACCCCCCTAAGTATGAACCCCCCCCCGCTAAAATCCCCCCTCCCAGCAACCCCCCCCCCAAAAAAAAAAAAACACTCCTCCTAGAACAAATTTTCTACTCCCCACCCCCCCCAAACAAAAAAAACTCCTCCTAGCACAGTTTCTCTGCTCTTCCCCCCCCCCCCTTGCCAATCTCCTCTCCTAGCACAAATCCTTGCCCCCCATCCCCTCTCCCAGCTCAAATCCTCTCTCCCCCCCCCCCCCCCAAAGAAAACACTCCTCCTAGCACAAATTCTCTACTCCCCCCCCCCCCCCGCCAATTTCCTTTCCTAGCACAAATCTTTGCTCCCATCCCCTCTCCCAGCTCAAATTCTCTCTCCCAACCCCCCCCCAAAAAAAAAGTCACTCCTCCTAGCACAAATTCTCTACTCTCCAATCCCCCTCCTCCCAGCACAAATCTCCTCTCCTAGCACAAATACACCATCATCCCTTCTGGTGCAAATCCCCCCCCCCCCCAAAAAAAAATGCCCCTCCTATCACAAACTGCCCTCCCCCCGCTACCATATCACCTGTTCTAGCACAAATCCTCTCCAAATCACCTTTCCCAGCACCCCCCCCAGTTTCTATTCCTAGAACAATTCTTTATGCCCTTCTGCCCCGCAAATTTCCCCACCAACACAAATCCCCTCCCCTCCTTGTGTCGCCCCCCCCCCCCATCTCACATGATACCACAGTGCCCAGGGCTGCCCAGCCCTTGTCCTGGCCCACCTGTAGAGCTTTCTTTTGGTGGTATTCGATCACCTCTGCGTTTTTTAGACTGAAAATTTTGAAAATAAATACAAAATTTCTTCATAAATTTAGGCCAAAATGTGTTCTGCTCCATGCCTTTGGTAAAAACTAAATTGTGTTTTTGGGGGGCACTATACTATTGGAGATACTGATCCTAAAAGACGCTATACTGGTAATGGCGGTGAGCAGCGACTTACAGTGTGACTGTGATAGTGTGGCGGACAATCTGGTGCTAACTCACACTGACTGGGAGGGAAACTGACACTGATGTCGCTTTGCAAGTTAACCAGCCGGTGATTGGTTGCTAGGAGGTCCTAACAACCAATCATCAGCTTGTTAAGATCCCGCTCTCTCACTCTACTACGTTGAGCGTTACCTGCACAATGGCTGTGTGTTGTGAAGGGGGCAAATGTCACTACTTGCGGGGGGACAGAGAACACTTCTTTTGGGGGGGGGTCAGAGGACACCATGGGGGGCGCTGGGCAACAGACAGTGCTATGCAGGGGGAGCAGAGGACATCGCTATTGGGGGGGAGGGTCAGAAGACAGTACTGGGGGGTTGGGGGGCACCAGACACTAGTTTGTGTGTGTGTGTGAGGGGGGGAGTGACAGAGGACACAGCTTTGGGGAGACAGGGGACAGTACAGTAGGGGGGGGCGGATTTAAAGGAACAGCTATAGAGGGGCTGTGGACACTATTGGGGGGCAGAGGACAGTGCTATGCAGGGGGAGTAGAGGACACTGCTATATGGGGGGTGGCAGGGGACAATACTGTGTGTGGGGGGGGGGGGGGTGGCAGAGTACACTGCTACTGGGAGATAGGGGACACTACAGTGTGTGTGTGTGTTTGTGTGTGTGTGGGGGGGGGGGGGCGTGGGATACAGACTACACTACTGGGGGGGGGGGGGGGCAGAGGACAGTACTGTGTGTGTGGGGGGGGGGGGGGGGTGCAGAGGAAACAGCTATAGAGGGACTGTAAACACTATTGGGGGGCAGAGGAGATCGCTATGCAGGGGGAGCAGGGGACACTGCTATATGGGGGGGGGGGGTGCAGAGGACAATACTGTGTGTGTGAGGGGGGGGGGGGTGGCAGAGGACACTGCTATGGGGAGACAGGAGACTACAGTGGGGGATTTGCAGAGGACCCTGCTATGGGTGGGGGTTTAGAGGACACTACTGTGTGTGTGGGAAAGGGGCAGAGTACCTTACTGGGGGGGGGGGGGGGGGGTGGGGGGGGATGATGTGAAAGGGGGAAGAGAATACTACTGTGGGGGGGGGAGTGATTTGACGCGGGAGACACTGCTGTGATATATGCTGTGTCTTTATTGGGTGCTTTTATTATTATTTTTTTTTTTAAAGGGCGATGACGAGGCAACACCCCACCCCTTGGTGATCTTTTGTTTCCTCCATGTTGTTCAGGTTAATCTCAACCTCTGAAAGGATGCCTTCCCCTGCTGTACACTGACACTGTACTAATGACACCGGCTGGGTGACGGGGGTGATGAGGAAGGCAATCAAGGGGTTAACTGTGTGCCTTACAAGTGTATGTGACTTATTTTACCCGCAGATCCTCTGGCTGAGTTCTGAATGATAACTGAAAGCAGTCAGATCTCTGTACTGTGATTGGCCACAGCTGATCAGCAGGTATACAGCCAAAATTATGAGCTGCAACCTGTTGACAAACTTGGGCTGTCTCCAATCACAGCACAGGTCAGCAGGGCTTGACCTGAGTTTACATGACTGGATATTGGAGTGATGGTCATATATACCGCAGTATGAGACCCCCCCTCTATCCTCTGGTAGAGTTTACATGATTGGATATTGGAGTGAAGGCCATCTATCTATACCACAGTACGGGATCCCCCCCCCCCTCCCTATCCTCTGGTAGAGTTTACATGACTGGATATTGGAGTGATGGCCATCTATCTATACCACACTATGAGACCCCCCCCCTCTATCCTCTGGTATAGTTTACATGACTGGATATTGGAGTGATGGCCGTCTATACCACACTATGAGACCCCCCCCCCCCCATCCTCTGGTATAGTTTACATGACTAGATATTGTAGTGATGGCCGTCTATACCACTCTATGAAACCCCCCCCCCCATCCCCCCATTCCCTATCCTCTGGTATAGTTTACATGACTAGATATTGTAGTGATGGCCGTCTATACCACACTATGCCATCCCCCCATTCCCTATCCTCTGGTATAGTTTACATGACTGGATATTGGAGTGATGGCCGTCTATACCACACTATGAGTGGACATAATTTGCTAAATAGGGGCAAAATCGTATAAACAATTGCTTGAAAGTCCATTTATCCTATTCATCTAATGGTCCATTATCACCCAAAGTGAAAAGACCAAAATGCGCCGTCTCCCTTTAGCTGTGAACAACCTCTGCAGCGTAGTTTGCAGGTTCTCTGCCTTTTTGCATTCCTCTACTGAAGTGCCCAAGGCAGCCGCCTCTTCTGTCTACCCCTTGCCCTTGCCCCTGGTAAGACAAAGGAGAGTCCCTATCTGTCACTCACAGGCCACACACACTAGCTCTGAGGCAGTGAAACTTTTGAGCCTTCACCGTAGTTGACGATACCATCTTTGAACCCGTCAAAAACCTGGAGGATTTCAAGCTGAGCACAGAATCAAGAAATACATAACGGCACATATGTTAAACACAAGGCCTGCGAGCTGAATCAGGCCCACCAGACATTGTCATAAGGCTCTTGCATCCAGTTTTGCAGCAGGAACGTGGTGGAACTTCATCCCGCCACCTGCAGCTCTTACCCTTCATTCCCATTCCCCACTGTCACTTGTAAACAAGGGACAGCTTTGCTCTCAGGGGCCAACAGGTCCCTGCAGGCATTTACAGCAGGGCACGGCAGGGACAAGTTTCCAGAATCTGGGAGAGAGAGAACGATCCTCCTGCAAGGTGAGACAGAGCTGCCCACACAGGGAGGAACTGGAGCCGGACAAGATAGGAAGGAGAGATGCGAAGAAGCTCGGGGAAGGGGGGTGGGTGTTGCACAATGTACATAGCATGCTACTAAACCCTGTACGCTGACCCCTAAATCCTACACTCTCTACACAACGCACCCCTAAACTCTGCACTATGTAAGTAACACACCCCTAAACCCTGCACTCTGTACATAGCATGTTACTAAACCCTGTACGCAGATGCCTAAATCCTGCACTCTACATAGTACATGCCTAAACTCTGCACTCTGTATGTAACACATTCTTGAACCCTGCACTCTGCACATAGCGTATCTCTGAACTCTGCTCTCCATAACATAACACAATCTGGAACTCTGTACGTAAAGCACTCCTGAACTCTGCACTCTGTATGTAAAGCACTCCTGAACTCTGCACTCTGTACGTAAAGCACTCCTGAACTTTGCACTCTGTACATAGCGTACTCCTGAACTCTGTATGTAGCGCACCCCAGAGCTCTGCATTCTGTATGCAATGCACCCCTGAGCTCTGCGCTTTGTACGTAGCGCACCCCTGAGCTCTGCCCTTTGTACATAGGGCACCCCTGAGCTCTGCACTTTGTACGTAGCGCACCCCTAAGCTCTGCACTTTGTACGTAGCGCACCCCTGAGCTCTGCGCTTTGTACATAGCGCACCCCTGAGCTCTGCGCTTTGTACGTAGTGCACCCCCGATCTTTGTGCACTGTACATAGCTCACCCCTGAACTCTGCGCTCTGTACGTAGCGCACCACTGAGTTTTGCGCTCTGTACGTAGTGCACCCTATGAACTCTGCACTCTGTTCGTTGCACACCATGGTACACTGCACCCTGTATGTACCATAATCTTGAAGTCTGCACTCTATACGTAATGCACCACTGAATTCTGTCCTCTGTATGTTAGGCACCCCTGAACTCTGCACTCTGTATTTTGCACACGCCTAAACTCTGCACTCTGTTCGTAGTGCACCCCAGACATAACCAGCCCTTTGAGGGCAACTGTACTGCTGATGCTGCCCACGATTAAATTGAGTTTGATACCCCATAAATGAATCTGCCCATGTCTCTGAATCTAAAGATTTGATTTAACCACGTTCTGACCGCCGCACGACTATTTACTGCGGCAGTCAGCCGCTCCTGGGCAAACCGACGTAGACCTACGTCGCTCGCCCAGGAGCCTGTAGGGGGTGAGCGCACACCGCCGGAGGCGCAATCCTGCCCCCGCTCGTTCACAGACATTCCCGCACATGTGACCGGTGGCTCCGATGTCCGCCGGCCACTCGCAATCTCCCGCAGGAGAGGGAGAAAGGCAGGCAGCTGATGTAAGCACAGAGGCTATACGATCCTGCTATGTAGGATCGTATGTCTCTGTGGTTACATCACAAGCCACGCCCCCCCCCACAGTTAGAATCACGCCCCTAGGGATACATTTAACCCACTGATCACCAATAAAGTTAACCCCTTCCCTGCCAGTGTCATTTTTACCGTGACAGTGCATATTTATAGCACTGATTACTGTAGTAATGTCACTGGTCCCCCCAAAAGTGTCAAAAATGTCAGTCAAGGGTCCGATCTGTCCGCCGCAATGTCGCAGTCCCGAAAAAAAAATCGCAGATCGCCGCCATTACTAGTTAAAAAAAAAAAACAATAAAAATGACAGAAATCTTTCCCGTAGTTAGTAAACACAATAACTTTTGCGCAAACCAATCAAAATAAGCTTATTGCGATTTTATTTTTATTTTTTTTACCTAAAAATATGTAGCAGAAAACAAATTGGCCTAAAATGTTAAAAAATTTTGATTTTTACATTTTTTTTTTTTTGAGAATTTCATATAAAAAAATGTGAAAATATTGTTATCTTTTCAAAATTGTCGCTCTTTTTTTGTTTATAGCGCAAAAAATAAAAATCGCACAGGTGATCAAATACCGCCAAAAGAAAGCTCTGTTTGTGGGGAAAAAAGGACATCAATTTTATTTGGGTACAGCGTCGCACGACCGCGCAATTGTCCGTTAAAATCACACAGTGCCGAATCGCAAAATAGGCCCTGGTCTTTGTGCAGCCAAATCCTCCGGGGCTTAAGTGGTTAATAAATATTTATCAGGTAAAAAGTGACCGCTGCTCATGTATTTTTGCCATCATATGCTCATTTTCAGTAGTCCAGGTTTTAAAAATGATCTTTTAATGGTAATAGTCCAAGGGAAATGTATTAGTCCAAGGGAATTTAGCATGTGCTCAGTCCATATAGCCCTGTTGCCCAGCCTGGGTTTTTGATGTTTGAAGTGCGGCCCTTAGGCCCCAGTAGTCAGTAGAGGGAGAATTGATTTGAAAAGGGGGGCTGGGCATTAAGAATAGTAAAGTCTGGTGGCTTCATGCAACATGTCCCCTAGTCTCTGGTTTGTCTCCTATAGCAGGACTTCAATCTTCAGCCACTCCTGTAGAACCATCTCTAACGATTTCCTCCCAGCAAGTCTTCCATCCGTTTGTAAGACTGTAGCATTCCATACAATAAATACTCTTTGTGGCCCTTTTGGAGTCATTGGGGCTGCATTTGAGATCCATTTTTCATTGGAAGTTGAAAACCACTGCCTTATAGGCTTTATAAAGGGATGTAGATATGGCTTTGGCCACAAGGGGGCAGAGTTGTATTTCTATTTTTCGGTTAAGGGTTTCGTCTATGGTTGACTGAACACAAGGTATGATAAAATGAGGACAAAAGAAAATGATACATATAAATTTCCTGCCAGGATGAAACATTTGGGGACCTTTCGGTTTAATCCTGGAACAGTTTTTTTTGGCATTGCAGGGTTTCCTCATATCCATCAGTTATTGTAATCGTAACAAATCTATCTCACAGGATCTTGTACTTGCTTGGAATGTGAAGTGTGCTCTTCTTGCCTGTAGGCCTCATTCACACCGATTTGCTAAGATCCTTAGGTCAGGGTTGGCCCTTGGCTAGCGGCGGTCTCTCACTGACCTGCATGCAGACTGCATATGGTAGTTCATTGCAGTGCCCTGCGAATAAATAAACTGGGCCAAAGGAGAAAACCGCAGTGACAAGGGCCGGGCCGAGGGGTGGACAGAAGAGGCGGCTGCCCAGGGCGTTTCAGTGGGAGAAAAACGTAAAAAAAAGGGCAGGACTTGCAACCAGTGCTGCTGAAGTTACTCATAGCGAGGGGGACTCATTTAGAACTTTTAGTTCGGGTGGTGAGGTGGGGAAGGACCTTGTCCCGGGAATTGGCATTGAAGTTCTGTTCTGATTTAGTACATTAAAACAACTCTAGTGTCAATCTGCTGTGTTCAGCTCCAGAAACAGAGGCAGTCGTAGCATTTGTCAGTCTTAGGCGGTGTCTGGGGAGCTTCAGGTTTACAAATTGCAGTACAATTTCTAGAAAAGATTGACAGATATTACAACAAACACAAAGTGAGACAAGAAGGATAAAGAGACCCGCGTACGGCATGGGAGTTTTATTATAATTCTTATTACATGTACTTTATAGCGCTTTGCATACATACTGTATGGTGCAAGTGACGCACATGTGAAAAAAAATATATGAAAAATGGTGCGAATGCATTTGGCAGGTCTTTGCGGCCCGCTAACAGACTTAGGGGCCCAATTCATTTAGAAACCGCCGTAATTTGCATCAGCACAAAAATCGGCGCCTGATGCCTCTCATCTGCCATTTTCTTATATATAATATGATTATTATTATCA